>NC_045428.1:484375153-484675153 GCF_902635505.1 Sarcophilus harrisii | reverse complement strand
TGGGAGCCTAAAATGTTATTGTTTAATTGTTAACAGAGTCTTTCTGGCATTTTCTTCCATCCCTTAACTAATAAGGGCAAGGTCATGACTCCATCATCTTGTCTTCATGAACCAGCTCTTACTGATCAGAATGAAATTCAGAACAGCAGGCCCCTTATTACTCTCCTTGAAAAGTGAATATAAAAGGAAGGCAAGTTAAGAATTTGTCAAGTGTTTTTCTTTAAACAGGGAATCTAAATAGATGTTAAAATAATATAAATTTCCTACTACTACTGTGTCTATTCTGTTAAGTTTTGGACTTGCTTCAATGATTCCTTTACCTGGTTATGCAGTTTGAAATATACTTCTAACACTATATTGCCTCTGTCTCTTTTAACTTCTTACCCAAAGTATTATATACTATGACTTCCCCTTCAAGTTTTTGAATTTTCACACTATTAAATATCTTTATTTTACATACAATGTTACTTTGCTCCCCTTAACCTAATCTGCTCTCCTTGAACAAGGTCTACCTTTCCATTTTCATATTTCAATGAGTCACATTTCACCAAGCTTTTATTTTTTTTATTTATTTATCCCCAGTCAAATTAAGATCTCTAACTCACTTTGTTCATTATCCATATTCCATTAGTATGGAGATACTAAATTCCTTTACATCTAGCCTTTTTTCTATAGTATTGTGAGGAAGTGTGCTATAAAAAATTGAGTCATTCACTTGCAGTGAAGAAGACCTGGTTTCAAGTATTTTAGCAGACACTTGTCAACTATGGGACCCTGAACAAGTCACTAACCTTCTTGTTCTGTTCTCCCAGATTTATCATTTCCTCCTAGAACTGTGATTTTAAGAGAGGGCCCAGGACAGGCATATTTACTTTTTTTTTAATCTGGGCCCTCATCCATACTTCAAATTTCCTTCTCCATTTTGTCTTAGTACCATCTCATCCTGGGTGATGCCTTCCTCACCATGTACCAGCAGCATTCTCACCCTCAAAAATTCCTTTTTTTCTAGTCCTCATTATATATACTCTGTCACTAGTCAAGAGCCCATAATTTCTACATTTCATCACATGGACCAGAAAGCCAAATTCCATTGACTGACATGATCTTCATAAACTATTTAAACATGAGTGTGACCTCAGTCTCATAGTAAAATGGAAATAACACAGTCATATCCTTCTGTTCTCATCACCACCTTTGTTGAAAAAAGTAAATGCCATTTACCAAATGGAAATAGACAAAACCAGACAGGGAAAAGTACTGTGCTTCCATGATCTGGGAAGAAATTGAGAATGATGGGAATTCCTTTGAATCATCTAAAGTTCAAATTTATTTAATTGGATTCATTTTTAATGAATCAAAATGGCATTTGGAAATGTCTGTACTTTCTTTCATCTCTTTTTTGGACCTTTGTTTTCTCAGACTCTATCAGGGATACCAATAAGGCCTGCAAAAGGATCTATTCATCTCTCCAGCAATGGGAACCTCTATACCTGATCTCTGTTGTTTAGTATATGCACACACATCCTTCTTCTATGATAGAAGAATGTCCAAGTATCATTTAGACTTATTTGTTATCAACCCACTGACCCACAGACTGTGGAACTGAAGAATTGAGGTAAAGAATTGGGTCAGCATGATTCACAGTAAGAAAAGTCTATAGAGAATTAGATTTAGAGTTTATTAATACCCAGTATTGTAAGAGCACCCATCTAGTCACCATAGCTAGGTCTGTATCAGCGTTTCCATTATAAATCCTATTTTCAAAGGTTTATAACATTCTGTAAAAATCCAATAAAGGTTGAAGCCAGAACACCGAGTTCCCAGCCCAGGAAGGAATACTGATTCACAGGAAGAATAAAAACGTATTAAGAAACAAACAGGAAAGAAATAAACAGTCTGAGATTTGGTGGTGATTTGCAAAGAGAATTCCAAAGTGTCCGTCCCTCCCATAAAAATGGAGAAGGATTGTGTTGGTTTCTGCACTCTTACAAATTAAAGATGATTTTGTTTTAGACTTGAGTTTGTACAGGTCATTAACTCCTGGTATGGAAAGATGCCTTTGAGGATACTGAAGTCAAATATGCATTTGGAATCATTTCGTGATTTTAAGACAAGAATTTTTTTTTCAAGAGATTACTAACTTGTCATTTTTGTTAAGTCATTTCACTTCTCTGTGACTCAAAAACTTTATAAATGAAAATAAATTAGTTACTTCCAGTTCTAAATCTTCTGATCCTATACATTTTCTCAGGAATACAAGGGTAAAAGCCCTAGGTAGTAGATGTTGAATCTTCTGTTTACTTTGTTTAAAAAAAAGCATAGTGCTAATGAAGGTATTTGATAAATAAATGAATAGGTAATATACAAAATTATTAAAAGATTATATCTTGATGATCTGATGGCATTCAGTCAAGTTAAAATAATGTGATACATAGATGTCTGAAAGTACAATCAATGTTTCTCTTGAAGGTATGCTTGTAGCCAATAGCTACATAGTTCTGTTAGTTAGTGTTCCTTTGTTCATTATTACCTTAAACCATTATAAACCTTATTAAATTATAGGTAATTATATTGCCTATAAACTCCACTGATAAGTCAGAGTTGACATAAATGGCTCCAAACTTCCAGGAGTTAGTACTTTTAGTTTTGAAAGAAAATTCCCAAACAGATCTGGGATGGTGTGATATATTTATCAGACTTTCTATATTTTAGGGAAAGTTTTTTTTCACTTAATTGCTAATTAATACAGATCAAAACAATTTACCTAAGTAATGGTCAAATGTTTCCCATCCTATGTGAAATGAAATTCAAGAGATCTGCAAAGACATTTCTCTAAAATTCATCACTTGTCTTCAGACACAAGTGGTGGGTTTAGGAGATAACCCTAAATTGAGGTGAATTAGAGTTGAAATGACACTCTGAAGAATGAATGGCTTGGAGCTTTAAAGGCCTGGTTAATGACCTATAAAAGGTAATTAAACTTTGCCAGCTTCTTATAAATGAAGATTAAAGTCTGAGACCATTGAATTAAAATATGGAAGACACCTCTGAGGCCACCTTTCTAGGAAGATTCAGTGACTTTCCCAGCATTACATAGATAACAATGATATGAAGTAAAATTTGAACCCAGCACTGTTCAACAACCAAAAACATTTCATTCTCTTTCTACTATGCTGTACTACCTCCTCTCAGTGTTTTAAGAGATCCTCTTGTGTTCTTTCTTGCTTTCAAGAGGCTTTCTGGCCTCTTTCTCTGAAAGATCAGACTCTATCTCACCACTCCTGAAGTTTAATACTTCTTGTCAAGAACTGTTTTCATCTTTAAGAACCATAATCCATTATGCTTTGATTCATACAATTCCCACATGGTTTGGCTTCATAAGCTTATTAACTCAGATTATAAGGGACCTCATATGCCTTCTATTTCAACCTATACCCAATTAATCAGCCAAAAAGAATTTATTAATCACCCACTATGTACCAAGTATTGTATTACATGCTCAGCATACCAAAATAAAATAAAATATTTCCTATTCTCAAAGAGCTTACATTCTATTCAAACATGTCCCAAATAAAAGATTATCCATCCAGTCTTTATCTGAAGACCTCCTATGAAGAAGCCACTATCCCCCAAGCCAGCCTATCCTTTTATGGGTAAGTCTAATTGCTAAATGCGCGCTTTTCCCTCAACTAATCCTAATGACATTGATAGAAAGCAATTCATCATATTCTCTTTGTAGGGGTTCTTCATTTATTAGGAAAGTCTCAAATATTTTCTCTCAAGGCTAATCAGTTTCAATCGTTTTGTGAGTCCTTTTGCTCCAACCTTTTAATCATCCTTATAGTTCTCCTATGAACCTTTTTTCAAAATTATTTCCATTCCATTTTCATTTCAATGCAATGCAGTAACTTCAATTCATCAAGCATTTAAGCACCTATGATGTACAAAATCTATGTTCCAGGAATTCCTGTTAGCAAAAAAACTTAAGTCCAGTCCCTACAAGCAGATTCTAGGCTCCAAAGGAATTTGCATTGTACAAATGCAAATTAAGCATTGTCTCTAAAAGACCTTTCAGTACGGCTGTAGAAATCAACTAAATGCTATATAATTATATCACAACTAGAATGTGATGAGAGAAGAGGAGACAATGGGTTACCCCCTATAAATATTTGGAGGTCTAGTCATAGGAGAGAGAAATCATTTCCCACCAAGGGAAGTCCTTTCTATCTCATTGTATTTGAATATTTTAGACCAAAACAGAGGACAAAAATTATATTAGAGGAACCCCACTTTTTACATTAGCCAGGAGAGAAATAAGTTGTTGATGTGCTCCTGGATACTGAGGAGACTTTCCTAGCAAGTCAAAACATGTGACTAATGCAATATACCAAGGATACTTAAGGTCATCTCAGATTGGACTAGAGGTAAGAGCAAAGCACAAAAGTAGAGAAGTAATTAAAATCATCATTTTACTTTAGATTTTTCCTACTTGTCTCTATCATTTGGTGTTCCTTATATATTCTAAGTGTGGGCTACTCATATTTTAATGTTTCAGCTTGAAGTTTAATCGCTACTCTATAATTGAATAGATCTAAATGAAGGCAACTAATTGCCTCTATGAAAATTTGATGTGATTCTGTCAGGCATCCATCTGCATCACAGAATTTTCCTACAGCTAATGAGTTAATGTTTCCTAATTTCCTGATTTAGCCTTTATTAATTTTCCTTGCCTTCCTTAGCTAGCTTAATCCAAGGCAGATGGGGCCTAGGTTACTTCCTGGTTCTCCACAATAATCCTCAGAAACATTGGATGTTTATTTTCCACTAACAGAAAACCTGATTCTTCATCCCCAAGAATAAAATAATCACTTCATTCTTGCCATTTCTCTCTCAGTCACATGTAAAATTATAAACTTAAATGAGATTCTTTCAAATAATCTAATATCTACCTCCCACATCTGGAAGATGAACAAACCAAATTCAATTAGGCAAAGTTACTTACCCCAATGTCACTCAGCTAAGATGATGCCAGGGCCAAGATTAGAACTCAAATCTTCTGGCTGGCCCCATGACCAGTTATCTTTTTATTCCATAACTCATTCATTCTGGATCTATACTTGTTCATTCCTGGATAGTCACTATACATTTTACTGCCATTTATTTCAAGTGAAAATTCAGTAAGATAGAGAGAGGTTTTCTAATTATGTGACCTAATTACAAAGAAAAGGCAGATACTAATAATGTTTGAGTATCTTCAACTTAACTATTGACTGATATTTAAGGACAAACTGTAGCATGTCCATAGGAAGGGAAGCAAGATGGTGAAGGAACTCATTATCATATCAACTGAGAAAAACTAAAATAAAAGGGGATGTTTAACTGGGAGAAAAGAAGACAATGGTAATTCTGGGAAGGTATTTGAAAAACTGGTATATGGAAGGAAAAAATTTATTCTGAGCTGCCTGGCTGAAAGTAGAATATTCCTCCTCGAATTTTCCTGGAATGCTTTATCTGGCTCTTTGTGATTCAATATGGTTTTCCTTACTTGTCCTCATACATGACACTCCATCTCCTGACTCCAAGGACTTTCACTGGCTATCTCTCATGACTGGAATGTTACCCCTCTTCATCTCTACCTCCTGGCTTTCCTGGCTTCCTTCAAATCTCAGCTAAAATCATAATTTCTATAAGAAGCCTTTCCTATCCTTAATTTTAGTGTCCTCCCTTAGAAGCTATATTTTATATTTGCTCAATATACAGTATTTATTTGAATTTATACAGTACATCTTGTTTGTATATAATTGTTTGTATATTCTCTTCTACTACACTAGAGAGTTGAGATTGACTTTTGGTTGTTGGTGCTATTGGCTTTCTTTATATGTCCAGCACCTAATACAATGCCTCGCACACAGTAAGCACTTGAATGCTAGTTGACAGACTGACATATCACATTCTACTTTGTAATTCTCTTTATTAATTAGATGGTAAGCTTAATGCCGTACCATTTTTCATCTCTGTGACTCCTGCACGATGTTTTGTACATGTCAACATTTCTTAGCTATTTAGATCTATAATTTTGCTCACGTAAGTATTCTTTCCACCAACACAATTCAGCTCCATTCTGTAACCAAGAGAGTGGTTATGACTAAAATATTAATTTTTTTGTGAGTGACCAGGTGACAGATCATAAGTTTACAGATTTAGAACTAAAAGAGACTTCAGAGGCCGTCCCCTCGTTTTACAGAGAAGGAAACTGAATCTCAGAGTGTTTATAATTTTTTTCAGGATTACAGAGCTAGTCAGTGTCAGAATTGGTATCTAAACATACATCTTCCTGACTCCAAGTTCAGAAACCAGTCCACTATACCATGCTTCTCCGAACTTAGAGAGGTTGACTCTCAGAGAATATGCAGAATCCATCACCAGATTCTCTTTTAAAAACTTTCCAGTTTAATAAGTAAGACCTTCCTAATTACAAATTCTGCTGGCAAAGTCTTCAAGAAACCACAATGAAGCAGTAACATGAAATTTTAGTAAAAGCATGTCTTATAAATAGTATGCACTTTAAAAATATTTGTTGGATTTTATCGAATTTTATATGACTCAAGATGAGAACCAGGAGCTGTGGGTGGAAGACACATAGATTCTATGATTTTTGCATTGTCAAAGAAGGAGCAGCATGCCATCTTTCAGGAAAGGAAAAAAAATCACTGTAAATTAAAGCTGCCCTAAAGAGGAACAAGATACTTGTGGAGATATAGGCTTTCTTATCTTTGGAAGTCTTCCAAAAGTAAGGTCAATATTCCCACTCTTGGTACATTAATACATTGAGTTAGAACATACTTGCTGTTCCACTTTAGGGCTGTGTGACCTTTGGTAAGTCTACACATCTCTTTACCTCAGTTTCTTCAGTTGGAAAATAAAAGGCTTGGATTAGTTGATTATTAATCAATGACCAATCACTTCTGTTCTAAGTTCTATGATTTTATGCCAGATGTAAGGGTGAAGGGAGATATGTATTGTTTAGAGGTTAAACTAAATGATGTTTAAGTCTCTTCTAGTTCTAAATCCCTTAGATTTATGTCAAAAATTACAAAGGGTACACATACATTGATCTACCAAATATGATCTACCAAATAATATGATTCATTGTTGAAGAAGTAGCATAGTGCTAGTCTGCAAAAGTAAGTGAAGACTTAGGTGAGCTCCAGTATTCTTTGTGAGTACCAGGCTCGCATTAACTTTGAAGGATGAATTTCTTTGCAATTGGCTTAATTTAATAGGAGTCTATCCAATTGTTAAAAGTTATTGGAGAAAAAACAGACCTTACAACTGTTGCTAATATATTTCAGAATCATAACATCACAAAGTCCCCAGTCATGCTGCCCCTCCTGGCCTAATTCAATGAAATGAAGTCCCAAGAAAAATCCAGCTGTGCCATTCACAGGAGGAATCAGTGACTATACCATCCTTCAACTATGAAAATGGACCAAATTTATATCATACAAGTGGGAGGGAAGAACTTAGAACTAGAACTGAGAAATACACTTTTGTCAAGAGTGACAGCATGGAATCATGGGAAGAAAACTTGGATTATAAGTCAAAAAGACTACATTTGTCACTTACTGGTATTATCCCTGTATGAATCATTTAGCTTTTATGAATCTTAATCTTTTCAACTGTAAGATGTGAATAACAGTCCTACTTCCTTCACAAGATTGTTAGGAAACTCTAATGAGATAAAGGATCTGAAATCTATGATGTAATGTAATAAAAATATCTAATGTAAAATGTTATCATAAAATGGGGATTGAAAATGGGGCTCTGGATTGTTGTCCTTATCCACACATTTGTAAGAATACAATAGTAATGAATTTGGCTAATAAAGGAGGTATTTAAAGTTTAAGAGAAGACAATAAAAATAGCTTAAAGCAAAGAACCTGAATCAGATTCTTTTCTTCCTTTCCAAATCTGTCCCTTTTCCTGGTCTGTGATAACTCCTTTTGAAAAAAGTAGAGAGGTTAAAGAGCTCTATGGAGATGGGAAGAAAAAGATTTCATTTAATTTCTTTGCAAAAAGAAGCTCAATACACAAAACCATTTACTGATGCCGAAAACATAAAAATATTGTTGGTAGTGCCATGTGTCTCTGTTTTCCAAGTGTAGTGTGAAAATAAAGGATTTAAAATAATATATAAATATAACTAATAGTATTCAGGTGGAAGCTAGGTGATCATGGTGAATGAAGAGGTAGGGTGAAAAGGGAATTTTCAATCCTTACCAATGAAGAGGTTTACCTCGCCTCAATTCCCAGTCAGAGAGCCAAAAATGATGAGGTTCGGCATAGAGCAGGGAGTTGTGGGAATTCCTTCTGGTCAGCACAAGTCCTTTGTAAATGAACTTACAAACCCAAAAAGTTAAACTGGCAAAAGAAGTTTATTATTAGAACTGAGAAGTCAGCTTTTGCAAGCTGACTTCCTTAGTGGCAGGTCCTGACAGAGAAGTAAAGGTCTAGCAAAGAGAAAGTTTCTAGCAGAGAAACCCCAATAAAGAGGTAAAGAGGGATAAGGTCCTGTCCTGTGTGAGAGAGACAAAGAGAGGTTAACACAAAGAGTCCATTGCAGGCAGCTATGCCAAGGTAGGTCCCTTGGCCTGGCAAGATTCCTGCTTTTTCCCTCTCTGCAAGGAATTGAGCTGAAGGAAGCTTGTTATATGGGCAGCTCTTGATGGGGACTGGGAGCAGTTTGAGCTGGAATCAGAATAGAGAATCTTCCAATTGAATGAGTGTCCCTGGACTGATCTCCAACTCAATAGAGGTCGATCTAGATCTAAGTAGGAGTGGTCCTAGACTCAACTAGTCCCACCCAGATAACAGAATGAAACAGAAATGAAAACAGAAACAGAAATAGAATGATTCTCTGGGGTGGATCTCTCAGGGGAGAGCTTCTCAGAGAGAGTTTCCCAAGCTTTCCTCCCCCAAAGTCAAAGAGAGAGAGAGAGAAAGAAAGACAGAGAGAGAGGGAGAGAGAGAGAGAGAGAATTTCGGGGATCCCCTCATCACCATGATCTCTAAGGCCTCCTCTAGACCTGATAGTCTATTATTCTAATGCTATAACATATAGCAACACAATGTTTACTAATAATACCTTTCATTTATTTATATTATTCATTTATTATCTGTGTTTACCAAAATTCACTGGTCTTCTAAGAACATAGAAATTCTGGGCTTAATGCTGGGGTTCTTCAAATTATAGAAAGCTATATAATCTATTTTTTGGATACCTGGGATATTTATAATCCCCAGTAGAATATAAATTAATCTAGGGCAAGGGTTATGTCTATCTTTGTGCCTTTCTCTTCCCCATTCCCTCATGCCATGCTCAGCACATATGGATTAGATTTTGATTTCTACTTTTTTTCTCCTTCCCTTCACTGCCCTGTTCCCCAAAAGGGCAAGCAATCTGATACAGGTTATACATGTATAATCATATAAAATATATTTCTATATTTATATGTGTAGATTTTTTATAATGACTCACAAAGCTCTGATGAAGGTAAAATAAACATTATTATCCCTTGTTTACAGAAAAGGAAACTGAGACCCAGAGAGTTTGAGTGATAGAATTGGTCACATAGCTAATAAGTGTCAGAACTTGGAATAAACCTAGGTCTTCTGATTATAAACTCTATAACATTACAGAAAAGAATGTGAGGAGTAAAGATAGCAAGTTAGAAGCAACAAAAAGCAGTAGAAACTTGTTGGTAGGAAAGTGGGGAAAAACATATATTGAGAATAAAGTTTTCCTAAACCAGCTAAATATCAAAATAAGCCATGGAAAGGAAGAGAATGTATAGCAAGGAATAAACAAAGAAAACTTGGAGTTGGTTGCATTTATTAGCATTAAGCACTACTTTTTTCATATATGGGCATTTTGGTTTCAAAAGCGGGGAACTGAAAATTAGCTTTTGGAGTAGAAAAGGAACTTTTGTATATAAATCAGTAGTTCTTGTCCTTGGGTCCATTAACTTTTTATTTGTATATTTTGATAACTGTATTTCAATATAATTAGGTTAGTTTGTAATCTAAGATCATTTATTTTAAGTATTTAAAATTTTATTTTGAGAAAGGATCTATAGGCTTCACTAGACTGACAATGAGTAATAACATAAAAACTTGAAAACCTTTGGTATAAAAAGAAAGAATTAAATCAATTCGCAAAGCATGAATACTGAAGTAATAAACTAGGGAAATGAGCAAACAACAGAAAAAGACTGTAAGCATAAAAAGCTACTATGGTGATAAGGAAGATCAAAACACACACTCAGAAGAGATTAACAAACTCAAAGTTCCTACATCCAAAGCCTTCAAGAAAAATAAGAATTGGTCTCAGATTATGGAAGAGCTCAAAAGTGATTTTGAAAATCAAGTAAGAGAGGTAGAAGAATAATGGGGAAGAGAAATGAGTGATGCAAAAGGAATTACAAAAAGATAATGAGGAAAAGAATGACTTAAAAAGTAAATTTGGCCAAATGGAAAAGGAGGTCCAAAGGCTCACTGAGGAGTGGGAATAGAGGAAAGGAGAGAATTTGGAACTCAAAAGTTTTAAAAATAAATGTTAAAAAAAATTGTGTAATATGTAACTGGGGGGGAAATAAAATACTAAACAAATAAATAAATGTTAGTAGAATTTAACTGAACGAACATAAAATTCCCACCACCAAATAAGTCAAAAAATTCAATTCACTTTAGTTTGTATATGTATGTACATGTGTTTCTATGTATGTATGTATGGGAAAGGAGTCTTGAGTCAATGACAGTTAATAGAAAAATTAGAAAATAGTTAATAGAAAAATTAGGATTAACCCCTAGAACTTTGAGAGATAGATGTAGCACCCTGGCAATAGTTGAAAAGGGTCAAAGAGTACACACATGCTTGTATAGACATATGTGTGTATATATGTATATATGTGTGTATATGTATATATGAGTGTGTTTGTATGTGCATGTATGGTATATTTATAGTGTGTGTGTGTGTGTGTGTGTGTGTGTGTGTGTGTGTGCGTGTTCTGGTCTCTATCATTATCCCTAAATGTTCCAGGGAATAACCCAGAGAGATTGAGATGTCTTTATTTATTGTCATTGGCTCAAGCTCATTCTAGCTGTGTTCCTACCAGTACTGTTAGTTGCCAATTGTTAGCACACTAGTTCTGTTTACCCAACTTAATGTTGAATTTTTTTTACAAAGGGATACTGACTTTAAAGATATTGTCAGAAAAAATGCACAAACACTGCACCCTCACTCCCATAACATCTCAGAGGGCATATTTTCCCCTATAACGCCTCAGTCCCTGGGACAGTAGACTCCAAACATAATTCAGTTGTTTCATAGTATTGGTCCCACCAAGCTCCTGTTTAGATATGGCATTACTGATATTTGAGTCCATGTACTGGACTGGAATCTCAAAGGTCACTCCCAGTCTTTCCTTTCTCCATGAGGGCACTGATGTTGCACTGGCTTGAACCCAGACTTTAGAACCCTGAAACATCAGAATTCTCCCTGATGATCTTTCAAACTTACTAAGTCAATGGTCTCCAGCCCTTTTACTTAGGATTGAGAAAAAATAAATAAAAAGGACAAGGACAGAGGTCTGTTTCTTGTGATCACATAATCCCACCTTAAGATCTCCCTTTAATATCTCTCACAGTGAAAAAAAGAGTATCCCAAGAGGTACTGAAGCAAAATAGAATAGAGCTAATGTTGGCAGGCCTTTTTTAATGCCTGCAAAGACTAACTGAAGAGTTTCTCTTTGACTATATATTCAGCTGAATGGAACCAGTTACGGAATGTCTACACATGATGCATGGTCTCTACAAGGCACTTACTTTACCTGTCATAATTTTCCCAGAAGTAAAATCTCTAACATCCTTCACATGGAGAGGTAACCTCATGCATCAGTAAGTTGATGGAGTCTGAATATATGTCAGGCCCCACTACACACACATACACACACACACACACACACACACACACACACATACTCTCTCTCTCTCTCTCTGTCTCTCTCTCTCTCTCTCTCTCTCTCTCTCTCTCTCTCTCTCTCTGAGGCCCTTTATGTTATGTGAGAATTTCTGGCACAACACTTCAGAGGTTTTTTCCAGACATTTGATTTCACTAGAATAGGGGACTGGTAGTAAGTAATTTTTCTCTATCAATACAATTGCTGTGAAGTTGATACTAAAAGAAAATTGACTGGGTGGGGTCAATTAAGGTCTAGTTAAATAAGTTTTAGCACATGAATGTCTTGGAATATTGTTGGACTGGAAAAAAATGATGAATGTTATGAATTCAGAGAAACATGAGAGGACATATGAATTAATGCAAAGTAAGCAGAACCAAGGAAAACAATACTATGATTCCAACTGTGTAAATAGAAAGAATATAACTCAACTAAAATTATCTAGTAGCTCCCCTTCCAAAAGAGAAATGAGTAAATACCCACATACAATTTAACAGAAAAAGTGAAAGTGACTCCTTAGGCTATATACTTTTCTGGAACTTTTTTCTCTTCTGTCCATCCTTCCTTCTAGGTGCTCAGGTCTTGGATCACTCCCATATTTACTCTTCAAGAGTTTTCAAGGTTCAATTTTTTTTTGTGATAGCTCAAAATTTGCTGTTCACATGAATGTAATCCTTTTGATTTGAAAGGAATTATCAAATTAATTCACTGTTGTAGGCTCAGAGCTCTAGGTTACGATTAAAACCATCAGCTATGACATTTTAAATCTTCTTGATGTTTCTGAAATTTCAGCATTTAAATGGTAGCTCATTTAATGTCAGGATAGCAAAGACAACTGCAGTGTGATATGGGCAAATGCTAAAATTTTGAGTAATGGTCCAACTGGCTGGGAAACTGAAGAGAGCCTTCAACAGGATCTGAACAAACTCAAAAGTTCAAAGTAATCCGTTATGTAGCTTCATTTAAGACTATGAATAGCAGAAATTGCTACTATGACATGTACTCTAAACCACGGTTTTACCACTGAATAAAGTAATTATCACTCATTAATCTCTGCAAGTATTATGAAAGTATGTTTATGATCAGGCCCTCAAGTATTTGCAGCCATGATTACAAGAGACAGATGTGTCATCTAAAAGCAGCAGATAATCTTCCTGGTTAATGAGCCTCCCTCTGCATAAACCAAAAGGCATTGTGGGGGAACCTCTCGAGAGAACAGAACACATCTCTCAAGTTCCAGACGTTCCAAATTAATTCAAAATTTCTGAACATCCTTTGTTTAAACATTATTCTCCTTTTTGAAAGTGACTTTAGTCTTTGAAAATGACTTGGTCTGTATCCCAGAGAGATCATAAAATAGAAAAAAAAAGTTCCTACATGTGCAAAAATGTTTATGGCAGCCCTTTGTGCAGTAGCAAGGAACTGGAAATTGAATGGATGCCCATCAGTTGGCGAATGGCTGAATAAATTAAGGTATATGAATGTTATAGAATATTATTGCTCTATAAGAAACAATCAGCAGGATGATTTCAGAGAGGCCTGGAGAGACTTACATGAACTAATGCTAGATGAAATGAGTAGAACCAAGAGAACAACAACAAAAGATGATCAACTCTGATGAACTTGGCTCTTTTCAACAACAAGGTGATTCAGGCCAATTCCAATAGATTTGTGATGGAAAGGGCCATCTGCATCCTGAAAGAGGTCTGTGAGAACTAAATGTGGATCACAACATAGTATTTTCACCATTTTTGTTGTTGTTTGCTTGCTTTTTATTTTCTTTCTCATTTTTTTTTCTTTTTGATCTGATTTTTCCTGTGCATGATAAATGTGGAATGTGGAAATATGTATAGTAGAATTGTACATGCTTAACATATATTATATTAGTTTCTGCCTAGGGGAGGGGATGAGGGGAAGGGAAGGAGAAAATTTTGGAACACAAAGTTTGTAAGGGTGAATGTTGAAAACTATCTTTGCATACATTTTGAAAATAAAAGGCTATTATTGGAAGGAAGGAAGGAAGAAGGGAGGGAAGGAAGGAAAGAGAGAGGGAAGGAGGGAAGGAGGGAGGGAAGGGGGAAGAGAAGGAAGGAAGGAAGGAAGGAGGAAAGAAAGGGAAAGAAAGAAAAGAGAGAGAAAAGAAAGAGGAGAGAAGAAAGAAAGAGAGAGGAGAGAGGAGGAAGGAAGAGGAAGAAGGAAAGAAGGAAGGAAGGAAGGAGAAAGAAAGGAAAGAAAGAAAGAGAAGGAAAGAAAGAAAAGAGAAGAGAGAGGAAGGAAGGAAGGAGAGAGAGAAGGAAGGAAGGAAGGAAGGAAGGAAGGGAAGGAGGAAAGAGGAAAGGAAGAAAGAGAAGGAAGAAGAAAGAAAGAAAGAAAAGAAAGAAAAAAGAGAAGAAAGGGAGAAGGAAAGAAAGAAGAGAAGAAGAGAGGAAAGAAAGAAAGAAGAAAGAAGAAAGAAGAAAGAGAAGAAAGAAGAAGAAAGGAAAGAGAGAAGGGAAAGAAAGGAAGGAAGGAAGGAGGAAAGAAAGGGAAAGAAAGAAAAGAGAAGAGAAAAGAAAAGAAAGAGAAAGAAAGAGAGAGACAGAGGGAGGAAGGAAAGAGAGAGGGAAGGAAGGAAGGAAGGAAGGAGGAAGGAAGGAAGGAAAGGAAGGGAAGGAGGAAAGAAGGGAAGAAGAAAGGAAGAGAAGAGAATGGAAAATATCAGTTTAGTTGCCCATGAAGAAGGTAGGAGACCAAATAGCAAAGAATGGAATAGATAGAATGAATGGAAAAGAAAGAACTAACTCCCAGAAAAGTGTTTTGTTACATGACCACATTGTTATAAGCAATTGTCACAAAAAGCAAATCTAAATGAACATTTTATTGCTCTACTTGCCTCCCTGCAAAGAAAGACTGGTATCCTACTGATTTGTTGCCTAAGGATCTTAGACAGAAGGAAATAGAAGATCACTGAATTGGTACATGTCAAGAGAGTTCTGATCTAGAATTCTCAGCTATTTCATTTGACTTCCCTCTTACCATCTGATAGAAGACTGACCGCAACTTGTATCTGGTTTGAAAGAAGAATTTTATGAAGGAACTCCTACCAATGAATCTGCATTTATAGCTTCAGAGTTCTCCTGGGACAATGAAAGTTAATCACCGGATCTCCCAACTAGTTGTTACTCAAAGCACTTTGAACTGAGAATCTTCCTAACTTGGAGTAATGAATCTTATACATAAGGAAACTATTTCAAAGTCCAAAATTTTCTTTAGACTTCCTTAACTATTTCTCCTGACTCATGAAAATATGATTGCAATTCCTTCATTCAGTTACCCATTACCTGACCTCAGAAAGATACTTGAATTTCCTTATCTTGTTCTGATAGGATTAGTAAACAGAATTAAATTATTTGCCTAAATTATTGTCACACAAATGTATTTGAGGTCACATTTGAAGTCAGGTCTTCCCAATTCCAGGTATAGCACTCATCCCAGTGTGCCACATAGTTGCCTTGAAAGTCAAGAATATTTATTTTCAAATTTTTCTTCAAATATTTATTAACAATGTCAATCTGAGAAAATCAGTTAACTAGTCTGGGATTGCTTCCTTACCTATAACATGGAGTAATAATACCTGTGCCAGAGGTATGCTGGAACCACTTCATGATCAATCTTTAGTATGAGGATTTAGTTTTCTGCAGTGAGCAAATGCTGCTAATGAGGGCTTGATTTGTTATTTTGTTGATTACTTAGATTTACAAAAGTGATGGAGAAAATGTTAATAAATTATAATAAATAAATGTGAATTCAATTTAAAAGTATGTCAAGCATATTTTTGAGAGCTGGTGGTTAAACATTTACCAGCATATCTCTGCTGATTGCTTTGATTCACAGAGTGAGAGCTAGTAATGAACTTAGAAGTCATTTAGTTACAAATTCTCTGAACCTCAATTTCTTCTCTATTACATGGGATAATATTTGTAATACTACATTACTCCCTCATTTAAGAATGAGAAAAATGAGCCCCTCTTCCCAAAAATTAGGATGCTTACCCAGATATTTATCTTAGAGAATTGTTTTTTAAACATATTGTTTTTAAAAATTTGAGTTCCAGATTCTGTCCATCCTTTCTGCCCCTCCCCACTAATATGTGGAGATATATGACAAGCAATATGATATCAATTATACTTGTGAAGTCATGTAGAACATATTTCAATATTAGCGATGTCATCTCCCATCCCCACCCACCCCAAAAAGCAAGAAACAAAATGAAAATGTATTCATTTTGCACTCAAAATTCATCAGATTAGAGGACTGTTTTGAAGAAAAAAATAGCAATGCACATAAAGCTTTTACAAATCTTAAAGACTACATAAATGTCAATTATCAGTTAATTCCAGTTCTCATATTGAAGAAGGAAACTAGAGGAGAGGGTGATACTAGAGGAGGAATACAGATGTTAGAAATTTCTCTTGAGTGAAAGGCTTATTCCATCTTGTCCTATTCTGTGTGTACCTGAATATGGATACTTCCTTTCCCTTTCATGAAGAAATTATGAAAAACATGGGTTTTCTCCTCTTGCCTGTCTGCTGTTTTTGTATTGTATTGTATGAACAGATCTTTGTTCTCAAAATAAAGGTAGTGGCTCTCCACTGAATGACTTGTGGGAGCAAAAATCCAGCCACAGGACACTGGTTAGACTTAAAGGGTAAGAACAAACTTACTGAGGCAAATTCCAGACTTTCCAGGGCTTGAGTTCTTTCAGTTTTCTAATCATTGTCCTTTCCAGGGATAGAAACTGTTTTATTATTGTTTTTGTTTTCCCCTACACTTAGAAGATAGTCTGGCCTTAAATAAGTGCTTATTGGTCTTAACACAAAAGATTTGCTCAAAATACAGATTGAAACATACATTTTTAGCAACGTAGGAATTTGTTTTGCATGACTATCTACTTTTGTTACTTTGCCTTGATTTTGTTATTCTTTTTTTTTTTCCCAATGGGCGAAGAAGAGGATGGCAAGGGGAAACAGGAATAGAGTAACAAAAAAAGAAAAGAAAGAAAAGAAGTCATTGAGTCATCCTAGTTGTTTGTTTGAGACTAGGTCTTCCTATCTCAGCAAAAAAGGACATGGAGCAACCATTCTTAGGCCCAACCCCACTAGGGATCAGGCACCTTGATCTGCTGTTTCCAACTGAAGTCCATTTTCCCCTCTTTAAGTGTTCTTTAATCAGGGAGGCCCTGCTCCAAAAATTTTCATCATATAGGTCCTATTGAAGACATAAGCTTAAAAAGACCAAGGTCTCCCTTTTCATCCAGAACCATCTCCAGTTGTCTTGATTTAAATTTTGTCAATGGACAGATGGCAATGGAAGGGAGAGTCAGGTGACCATGAACAATCATTCCTCACTTAAATCCAATTCACTTGCATGTCATAGTATCACCTCCCTGATGTCATGGTCCTCTTTGAGAATGAAGAACAAACAACAAAAATAACCAGAATTAGAATATATCCTCAATCAGCTTTACCCCACTGCAGCTAAGAATTCCCAAACTCAAGTGATCTACCAGTCTCATTCTAGTAGCAGGGATTATAGGTATATACCAGTACTTCCTCAACTTTTTCCAAAACTTACATGACCTTATCTCAGATTCAAGCTGAGGTGTTTCTGGTAGCATTCATGCAAGCACAATGGAAAGTGTGTATATTGTGTGTTCAAAATTAAGGCTGTAGTGAATGATGCAACACAGGCAACTATTGCCAGAAACACCTCAGATTCATTATGGGTTTGATTTGAATTAAATTTTGGTTGGTGCATTCAGAAACTTTCTACTGTTTCCAAATGTTTCACACCCCCACATTCAATTTTTCAACCTCATATGGATCACAATCTACATTTTAAAAGCTTTGGTATATATCACCCTGCCCGGCAAATTGTAATTTTTAAATGCAAAGAACAGAAGGAAGATCAGGAAGAACAGAAAAGCAGGATATCTTTGAAAACTACAAGTTGATCTTAACCATATACTTTAAAAGAAAAGTGAGTTATAATGTGATATAGATATGCAATTTCATATACAATCTTCATTTTATGTTTCACTATGAATATGGAGGGCGAGGTGACTCAGTTGATAAAAGTGCCAGGCCTAGAGTAAAAAAAAAAATCTCAATTCAAATATAATCTCAGATATTCACTAGCTGTATGGTCCTGGACAAGTCACTTAACTTTGTTTGCCTCAGTTTCCTCATCTGTAAAATGAGATGGAGAAGGAAATAGCAAACCACTCCAATATCTTTACTAATAAATTCCAAAAAGAGGTCACAAAGTGTCAGACATGACTGAAAACAATTAAACAACAAATGAATATGGAAATATCCATTTTACTTTGTTTTTGTGTAAAAAAAATTTTCATTAAAAATAATGCTTGCTTGTTAAGTGGTTGATTAGAAAATTGGAAACCTGAAGAGGAGACATAGTACATGAAATCCATCCTCCTCATTAGTGCAGCTCTTCCACACATTTGCTAGAGGGTAATTGGAAGTGATAATGGTGCCAGGATCCCAGGCTTACAGTAGCCACATGATCCAGTACCTGCAGTCTGGCTCCTTATATCTTGGCTATACTTCCAGGTCAAAATTACCACTATCTGCAACTTGACTTTTCCCTGACTGATCAGCCAATAAGTCCCAAGTCTGCTTCCTATCCACATCCAGTCCAGTTTGGCTCCTTCTTTCCCAACTGTCTAGTCCTTTAATTATCCTCTTAAATCATAATTTGGACCATATAGCCATGTTCCTTCTTAAAGGAATCCAATAGAGTATGGGGCTTTTAAACAATATGTGCAATATAAGCAATTTACCTGATATGTATAAGCAATCAGGTGGTACAGTGGATAGAGCACTGGACCCTGAATCTACATCTGCCCTTAGACACTTACTGGCTATGTAACTCTAAGCAAGTCACTTAACCTGTCTGCTTCAGTTTCCTCAACTATGAAATGGCAATAATAATAGCACCTACTTTGCAGGGTGATTGTGAGTCTCCTATAAGATTATATTTCAAAGCACTTAGCACAATATGTGGAATTTTGTAGGCACTATAGAAATGTTTATTACCTTCTTTTTCCTTATTAATACAAATAAATTATAAAATAATTACATTACAAGAAAGGCTCTTGTCCTGACAAGGTATACCTCAAGATTCCTTCAATTTACCCTCAGGTGAATAAAACATGGCTCAATTTTACAAATAAAACATGTATATTTATGCCCAACATTTTAGGATCACCTTGACAGTTAGGAACCACATTGAAATTAAAGACCTTGGCAGAAGTGGTTCCAGACCACAGCTCAGGCCACCTTTGCCTTCTACTTTCACTATATCAGCAAAGGAGGGGAGATGCAGAGGAAGGAAGTCCCTTGTGGTTTTAATAATTCAGCACTCAGTGTTATCTCTGCCCATGTGACCACAAACAGAGGCCCTGAACATGCACTATAAATCACAGTACACATAAATAAACCATTCTATCTCTCTCAGCCTGGGGTGTAGTTATTGATTTGAGGGAGTGATCTGTCCTTACCCGACTTGCTCCAGGTTTCTAAAATAGCCCATCTGATGGGAATTGGAGACATGGCCACCTTTCTTTTGTCCTCTGCCCAATGTTAGCATCCCTAATATCTTCTAAAACAGGAGTGTCAGTAGGGGAGTAGTGGGAATTTAACATAACAGCTAGAAATCTGACCTGTTATCCACAGTATTATGAATCTAAGGGCTATTATAGGGAAAATTCAAGATTTTAAGAGCCACCTACAATAGCTTCCTCATTAAAATCAGATCCAAGTTCAATGTATGGCTCTACCACTTGCTAATCATATGATCCTGAGAAAGTCCCTTCTCCAAGCCTAATATTTTTACTTTATAAAATGGCTCAAAAAGAGGAACCATCAAGTACCACTTTCCCTATTTCACAAATGAGACAACTGGGGCTGAACAAGATAAAGTAGCTTTTCAAGGTTACATTGCTAATAAGTGATGAATCTGGATTATGAACTTTTGGACCTGAATTCAGTACTTATTCCACTTTGCCTTACTATTTCTCCCAGATTTCTGTGAAAGTTCACAATATAGGGTATTGCCAATGGATAATAGATATAGATAGGGTATCACAGTGGGAAATCTGGGTCTTTATCATCATCTGGTAAAATAGAAGGCAAAATAAAATAGAAGAAACTTCAGTTTCCTGTTCAATAAAAATGAGCAGATTGAACTAGATGATCTCCAAGGTCCCATGGAGCTCTGATGTTCTGTGACATTCCCATATCTCTGAAAAGGAAAACCATTCTTTTGGTAGCAAGATAGGGATACTGAGGCACAAAGAATATAGTTTCTCCTGATTCTTAGTTGGCTATTTTTCCAAAAAGTCTGAAGAAGCAGATAAATACCAGGGAGTCAAATCTGAGAAACTTTAAATAAGTCTTTAACTTGAGATTTTTGTAATCTGTGTCTAAAGGGAGACGTATGTTCCTAAATACTGCCCTATCAGGAACTTGTCGGAAACTGATTCAATTCCCTTTACTCTGGGTTTGCCTTGCCAAAGATCAAACACTATAGCTGCTCAGCTCTCTGTGAGACAAAATCCACAGATTCAATTTTGAGTGACAGTGAAAATGGAATAGAAAGTACTTTTGGGACCATGCAAAGAAAATCTCTCTCTCTCCCTCTCTCTTTCTCTCTCCTTTTCACTCTCCCTCTCTTTATCTCTCCCTCTCTCCCTGTCTTTATTTCTCTCTTTCTCTCTCCTCTCTATTTCTCTCTCTCTCTTCCCCTCTGTCTCCCTCTCTCTCTCCCTCTCTCTCTCTTTGTTTCTCTCTCCTTCTCTCCATGTCTCTCTGTCTCTGTCTCTGTGTGTGTGTATCTCTTTGTCTCTCTCTGTCTTTCTGAATCTGTCTCTTTCTCTGTCTTTCTCTGTCTCTCTGTCTCTGTCTGTCTCTCTTTCTCTCTCTCAATCTTTCTCTCTCTCTCTCTCTCTTTCTCTCTCTCTATCTCTCTCTCACATACACACACACACACACACACACACACACACACACACACACCACTACCACCACCAAGCATGGCTGAGCAGGTGCTGAACATAGAGTTAGTGTCTCCAGGAAGAGACAGTTATAGCTTTCTTTTCTCAGAGGCCTGATCTGAGGTCCTGGAGATATGGTCATCATATTCCTTTCTGACCATACATTTTTGAACATTTTGGTTCCAAAAAGAGAAAATGACAATATATTCTTGACCTTTTCTCCTTAAAGAATGTAAGCTCTTTAAGAAGAGTTCGTTGTACTTTCTGTTTCCCCCAAACCTAACACAGTACTGAGAGTTTCATAAATCCCCATTGGTCTTGAAAAGAGGAGAGAGAGAAAGAGAGAGAGAGAGAGAGAGAGAGAGAGAGAGAGAGAGAGAGAGAGAGAGAGAGAGAGAGAAGAGGTTTGTGTGCACATTTTCTTAAGAAATGCAGAGAAGATAATTAAAGGAAGACTAGAAAGAAGCACTGACAAGCAGGACAGCTTTGAAAAGTATGGGTTGAATTTATATATTTACAAAGAAAAGCAATACATTATATAAATCTACAGTTGAATTCTTTTTCTGTATTGTACTATGTATAGCCAATGCCCATTATTGTTGGTGACTGGTTAGTTCAGAATAAAAACAATTTTTAAATAAAAAGTTTCTTTCTTATCACAGAGACAGGAACTGTGAAATCCTTTTGCAATGGATTGGGAAAATATCTTTACTAGAGACCAACACGCCCTCATTCACCTTGTACCTGACAACAGCTCCAGAGAATTCATACTGCATACTAGGGTGAAGACACTACAATTTGATTATCAACAATGCTCTTCATCATAACAGAGGGATTATTTCTTTTTTTATCTCCTCCCTCCAATCACTTGATATATGAAATTGTGTAACGACCGCGCTAGCACCCAGGACACTACAGAATCAGCTGTAATCAGGATAAGCAAAAGTCTGTCTTTATTCTTGGTCTTAGACTCAGGATTGAACAGGATGGAAGCAGAATCTCCACGACTGTCTTCTCCCTCACCTACCGCCAAAGTGTGTCTCTCACTAGTCTTACTCCATCCCCTAGTCCCTCCTACAATCCTCTATACACCAATCATTGAGCCAGTATGGATAGTGGAAAGGACCATTTTCCAAGCTTATGCCCATAGACTATTGATCAATTAGTAGTTAGACTCAAGTGCTCAGCAGTCCCGACCTCAGTGCATCAACCCAATAGTTTCAGCCCTCTACAAAATTGTGCAAGGGATTATGCATTTATGGAAGTAAATGGGTACCATCCTGGTCCCCATAATTTTTAATAGATGGAGGAAACAGCCTTAGGTAATTTGGATAATCACACCCAATTGTCCATGAGAGTGACTCACAGGAACAACAAAAATAATTAGAGAAATTGAGATTATTTGTAAAATTTCCAGATTGATGACAAATGCTCACTCAGAAAGGAAAATAGAAGCTAGGTACAAAAGACAAAGAGACCAAAAAATCTCAGAATTCCCATATTTCAACTTGGTGTCTGAGCTAAAGATGCATTTATACACAAGAGACACAAAATGCCTCTGAGGCCAGAGTTTGAAATCTTTCTACAAAGCAAAGATTCTAAACCATAGAACTTTCTTGTCTAGCAACACATTTGAGCTCTAATGTAAGAAGAATTGTAACTTCTAACAAGGCAGGAAAACTCTTGAGTATTCTTCTTTTAGGATCAGTAATAAGAAAAAGATTTCTCTATACCAAAGGGTTAAAGATAACTTATGAACTATGCTGGTTTTAACAGCTGACAGATAATAATCACAAAGGGAGAAGATAAGGATAGGCACTGAGAACTAAGGAAGGAATTAGAAAATTAAAAAAAAAACTGGGAGTACTGATTAGTCTTTTACTATAAATGACTGAGGTCAGGAACAACATTTTGGTTTTTTTTTTTTTCCTGAGGCAGTTGCCTAGGGTCACACAGTTAGGAAGTGTTAAGTGTCTGAGAGCAGATTTGAACTCAGGTCCTCCTGACTTCAAGACTAGTGCTCTATCCACTGTGCCAACTAGCTGCCCCTGGGTATTCTTATTTTTTTAAAGCATTATTTATTTTCTTTGATCTGTAAATAAATCATTTCTTCTGTGAATTTTGTGAACTATGTGCTTATTATGAAAGGAGTTAGTGACAATAAACAAGTTGATGTCATATAGTTACATTCTCAAACTTTTTGAGTGATGATAACAATACAAAGAGATAAGAGTTTCCCAAAGTACACTTGGAAATTGACATAAGAATTGTTTATTAATTCTAAATGGAGCATTTAGAAACAGCAAATACAGTTTACATGTTGATTCATGAGCTGAGTATATAGGGTTCACCCTCATCAAATATGATATAATTTAATATCTTATTTATCCAGAGGTCACTTAATAGCAATATCATCTATCCAAAATGCAGCCAAGAACTAGCTCATGAGTAAGAAAAAAAAATTAGCTCTCCATAGCCAAAATTAACGCCCAAAACAGCCATATACTTATAGGAAGTCCTCAGTACTTACTTGGAGCCTACTTGCTCTTACACTTCATACACAATTCTAACAAATCTGAAAATATAGCTTTCTAGTATAGGCAGATAAAGTAGGAGAGAATGATGTCTAAAGGCAGAACACTAACAGAAACATGCAATAGCTAACTGTAAAGAAAGAAACTAAAGATAGAAAACATATATCACTGATTTAGAACAGTCTTGGGCTATGTAGAGTCCAAAAATCATATAAATTTCAGTGGCTCCTGAGGAAATAATTATATTACAACCTAGTACAATAAGTAAGGCTCATGATTATGGTCCTCAGTTATTAAAATATTTTTATAATTTTGTTTTTTAATCTTATTAATATCTTTTGTTTTTGTATTACCAAAATTTCTCTCAGGATCCCTTTTCCTTCCCTTTTCCAGAGAGCCATCTCTTATAACAAATAATATTTTCTAAAGAAAGGGGGAAAGGAATAAGAGAAGGAAAAAAATTAGTAAATTATTTTTAATTAATTAATTAATATATTTTAAAAGCCTGATAATATATATGACGTTTCACTTCTGAAAAGATATGGAGTGAAGGTATTGTTTCATATTTCTCTGAAGCTGCATCAAGATAGACAATTTTTGTGAAGGAATTGGAAAGTTTGTAGTCCATACTTTTAAAAAAATGGTTAAAATGATCAAAAGCATGTTCCTTATAGAGGTAAGCATCAGTCATCTGGAAATTTTATTTATCTAAACATATTTCCCAGTAGTGCCAAACAAAAGAGTCATACTATAAGACAAAAAGACTTGCAGAAACTAAGACTTCTAGAAGTCACATACTCCATTCTCCTTCTCCCAAATCTAACTGGTCCAAATATATTGATAGTGGTCTGTACATTGTAAAAAATATTAGAAAAATCAATACTGCTGTTACTCCATCCAATCCTCCCTTACTCCTTCCCTCCTCAATGTGCTTGCTGCTCAGAGCAGAATTGTAGTTTTTATAGGACTTGTCACACCAGAGGATTCAATTATGAAAAAAAATCAGTTGAAAGTAATAAATCACTGGAAAGTACATCTCAAAGTGAGAGGGAAGGCACAGAATAGAATCAAGAATCCAAGAGAAAATGTAGACAATGACAGGCCAAAGAACATAATTTTTCTAAGGGAAGCAGTGTGTGGCCCACAAGATGAAAATCTTTCACTGGCACAGATGAGATTGGAAGGAAAAGAGAATGAGTAACTGGAGCAGGGAGAGTATGATAACATCAGTGAGGGAGGATCATTCTCTTTGGGGACTGATTAGGACAAATCAGTGTAAAGAGGGAGAAATATTTCACAAGACAAATAACAAATCTGTTAAAAGGACAAAAATTGAGCACGGAATACACTTGGCTTTATGCAGCAAAGAACACAGCAGAAGGTTTCAGAAGAAACCCCTGCAGAAATTGGGGGGAGTGGGAAAACAATCCAATTCAACTCAGGCACTGTCCTGCCTGGTGTCCAGAAAGCCACAAGGCATGTACATAAATATATTTTGAAATTATATCATCTCCTTATGGATGTGAGAGCCTACTTCTCTATATTTAAACATGCAAATATATCAGTTATATATATATATATATGCATACCTGTATGTATATAACCATATACATATACATTTCAATATATCAGTGAAGGTGTGATCTCCTATAAGGGGATTTCTCCGAAAGGGAAGGTCACAATGCTGACATGCCTCCTGATCTTATGAAAATCTTGTCCAGGTTCTGCCATAACTTTTCCACAAATAATTAATCCCGTAGGCTGGAGACCTGTCTGTAGGTCATCGAACATGCTAGGGATATCAATGAAATTTTTTTCCTAATCCTCCCAATCTAGCCAGGGAATTCCCCCTGGGTCAGGCCCTTATCATCCCTTATCTAGTATATTGAAATAAGTTTCTAATTGGTCTCTTTGCTTCATGTTTCTCTCTACTCTCAATTATACAGATGACAAAGTGATTTTCCCATTAAACAGGTCTGACCATGTCACTTTCCTACTCAATAAACTCCAAATTTTTCCCTAATACTTTTGGAAACAAATACAGGATCTTCTGTTTGCCAATTAAAAGGCTGTGTAATCTGCACCCAATCAACCTTTCTAGTTTTGTTACACATCATTGCCCTTCACTTACTCCACAGTTCTTTCAAATTGGCCTTTTTGTTGGTCCCCAAATATGTCACTGACTCTCCTTCATGCCTGGAATATTCTTCCTCCTCCTCTTACTTCCAAGAAGCCCTTGTTTTCTTCAAGACTTAGATTGCTTGACATCTCCTACATGAAGCTTTTCCTGTTTCCTCCCAGTTGTTAATCTCTTTCCTTTCAAAAATTGCCTTTGTATAGGAAATAAGTGTATAGGATTGCCATTCCCTACATAATATCTTACAACTTTCATACAAGATATCTGAATACCTACTGACTCCCTATGGATGATTTGCTTTCTCCAACCTGCCCTCATATAGATACATCTATATTTCTAGATAAAGAGCAATTAATTAAATTTCATATTCTCTCAGAGACCTAGGAGTAAACCCCATTGTGGAAGAAATACACTTCTTTTGTTCATCACTGAGCCCCCACCAATGAACTCCCATTTACACAAACCAGTCATTCAAAACAATGGTATGTTTAGACCATAAATATAACAGTTTATATGCAATAAGGCAAAATAAATAATTAAATTATAAATATTTATATTTTAAAGTAAATTCAGGAATAATAAAATCTATTATAACCCATACATAAACCTGAATCACATTTAAGCACTGACACATTTAATATATTTTAGTTAGAGTAGAAACATACAAGAACCTTGGGAGAGGTGAAGAGCACAGTGGATGGAATACTGAACCTAAAGTCAGAAAGACTTAATTTCAAATCTAACCTCAGATGCTTACTAGCTATATGAAACTGGCCAAATCATTTAACATCTGTGTGTCTAACTTTTCTTCATTCGTAAATTAGGATAATCATAAAACTTATCTCCCAACATTGATATAAGGACAAAGAGAGATAATATTCTTAAAGTTCTCTGTACATCTTAAAGTATATATAAATGTTCACTATTATTATCATTATCCTGTCTGAGAAGAGGAGAGTCAATTTTCTCATCTGTAAAAGTAATATAGTAGTGTCACCTGCCTCCCAAGTTGTGGTGAGAATCAAATGAAATCATAATTGCAAAGCACTTAGCACAGTGCCCAACACAGAATAGGTACTATGCAAATAAGCCTTGCTTGTGCTTCTCTAACCAGGATTATATATCTTCCAATTAGATCTCTGAATTTCTTCCTATACAACAAAACAACTGCAAAAGAGTATTTCCCCTTTTTGTTTTTTTAATTGGTTTTATTGTTTTTTATTTAATTGTATTTTATTTTTTATATTTATTTATGGTTTTTATTGTTCTCCCTTTCAAACTAAAGCAGGAAGCAGAGAATTTTAGTTGTCTCTGAGACACTTTACCTCTCTTGTTCCAGAACAGTTACTGCAACAGTAACTGAAATTGAAGCATCTTGCAATGAGAATAGATGATTATTCAATCAAGAACTAGCATCCAAATCTAGTCTTGTCAATACTTCCTTGCTGCTAGCTTCATCAAAGAGCTCCAAGAAAGCTGATTTTACCCCTCTTCTGAGTCTTCCTGCAAGGTTCTTCAATAACTTCACCAAATATCTTCAGCCTCAACACCAACACTTCAGTAGCTTAAACTGGAGCCTTCTGGTACCCAGTGACTGACTCACTTTCCACATATGAGGAAATAATTCACAAATTTTCTGTAAGAAATCAACTATCATTATTTAATCATCCTTCAGTCTCTAAATGGTTATATGATATTTACCATAAATTCTAAAATTCTTTTACATGCAAATGAGTTAAGGAAACAATGTCCTGAATCTCCTGCTATCAGGTTTCAATATGGTCCTCTCTCACATTGTGTTCTTGAAATCAGTCTCTTTATACTCTATTTTCCAATTTTTTCTACCCCTTTTAAATCATCAATCCATTCACAAGTACAGGGGGTATCCTCCTATGTTTTTTATTAGCTAATTTGATTCTTATATTTATGCCACAGTTCATTTTCTGTCCCAAAGTGCTCAAATCCCATCTGAAAACTGCTTTTATTCACATAAACATTTTAGCAATTTTTATTAAACTTAAGTCTTTTTCGCCCATTATTTCTGACATAAAATAGTTCACTTACTAGAGGCAATCCCTTATATCACTTATCAGTTGATTTAATTATTTTTCTTTACACAGAAGTATTTCTTCTAATACTTTCAGGACTAAACTGTTCCCAAATGAAAAGATAGTACCTTAAAGGACAGTAACTTACATATACATTTATATATATATATATATACATATTATCTCTCTCAATAGAATGTAAGTTTCTTGAGGGCAGTAACTGATAAATTTTTGTGTTTGTATCTCTAAAACAGAGCAGTTTCTGTCACGCAATAGGCACTTTTGCATATTGTGTATGTTGGTTGATGCTTTTACAACTATCTGTCTCTTGGATATATTTTATGTCACTTTTTATACACAAATCATCATTGATAATATGAAGAAGTCAACTTATGCTCAACAAATAGCTTTCAATTACTTTTGTATCACTTACTATTTGGATTCTTCAAAAATTATGATTCTTAACATGGAAGATCACCAAAGAAATATTGATGAGAAAAATATGAGATTTATGTCAGAAAAAAATTTAGTATTACTCTAAATGCTGCATAATTTTCCAAATTCAATCCACTCTTTTCATTCTATTCAATTCTAGGCCCAACTTATTGTCCATTACAATATCAATCCAAGATAAAAAAAAAAATTTTGATGCATTAATTCAATGGACTGAATGATAGGTATTTTCTATTTTGTTTTTTTCTATACATTCTTTTTTAAGAGGCCCTTAATTTTATTTATCTTGTAGCATTCTATGACTCTAACAAGGATAATAAATCTCTAATAAAAAATTTCAAAGACAGATCTTCATGAATAGACAAATTTTTAAATCAACACATGACTCAGTTACAATCCCCATGCCTACTTACTCAACCAAAATACAGTGGTAAAACAAACACAGCATATGTTCCCCACCAACCTAGAGAGAATTCAATTCAACAAGTATTTATTAAGCATCTACTATATGAATCATTGCTACTATGTGAATATCAAAGACTAATCTCTGCCCCTAAAGAGCTTCTTATGTTCTACTGGAGAATACTCTGTAGTACTAAATATTGAAACGAAAGATAAATTTAGCAAGAAGAATGTCCTAACAACTAAAGAAATCAGGAAACTGATAAGATAGTGATCTTGAGCTGAACCTTAAAGGATGAAGAAGAAAGGAATTATAAACATGGTCATAACTTGGGCAAATGCACATTCAGTCAGCTCCTGTACTAAGTTTTTAGGAATTCAAAACAATGCAAAAATCTCTGACCTCAAGGAGCTCACAATATAATGGGGGATTCTGCATGCAAATGTCTATGCACATATAATACACAAATAATTATTTATAAATAAGACATGTAAAATGTAAATGGAAGTTAATCTTAGAGATGGAAACTTAGAAAATAACAAATTTGGCTCAGACGTAGAGGGCATAAAAAGGGAATAATATGAAAAAAATCTGGAAAGCCAGAGTAGATCTGGTTTGAGAATGGTCTTGAAGGACATACTGAGGAGTCTGTTTCTTATTGTCCTCTTAGAGACAATAAATCAGTTTTGTGTACAGGGGGATAACATCATCAATCCTGTACTTTAGGAAGCTTATTTGGGCAGTTATGCGGAGGATGGATTGGAAAAGGAAGAAATTGGAAACCAGAAGATCAAACATCAGGCCATTACCTTGGTCCCAAGACATGATAAAGGACTAAATTGAGTTCATGGTTACATGAGGAAAAGAGAAGAGATGAGAAATATGTAGATGCAAAGCAGCAAGAGGTAAAAACAAGAGAAGATATATGAGGAAAATATGAATATTGATGACTAGAAGACTGTTGGTATCTTCAACAAAAATTGGGAACTCAGGAAGAGGATGTTGAATTTGATATGCCTATGAAACATCAAGTAAAAATGTCTAGTTGACATGGTATTACTATTCAGAAACAAAATTAGTCTATATAGATTTGGGAAACATCCCCATAGAAATAATAATGAACTCATGGCAGTAAATGAAACAGTCAAAGAAAAGGGTATAGAGAAAGAAGAGTTTAGGATTGAAAAGATTGCTTGAGGATTTATAGTAAGATGCCCTGGATTCAAATCTTACCTTTAGAATTACCTCTGTGATCTTCAACAAATAAATTAAGCACCTTCTCTGTATCAGGTACTGGACTAAGACCTGGGGACACAAAAAAGAAACAAAAGAGAGTCTCTGCTCTCAAAGAGTTTACAATCTAATGGAGAAGACAACATGCAAACAAATACATATACAAATATGCTATATATGAAATAAATAGGAAATAATTAAAAGAGGAAAGAACTGGAATTAAGAGGGGTTAGGGAAGGTGAGATTTTAATTGAGAATTAAAGGAGACCAAGGAGATCAATAGTCAGGGTGGTTAGAAGGGTCAGTGTTCTGGGTATGATGGACAGGCAGAGAAGACGCCTGAAGTTTCACTTGAACTTCATTTTCTGCAAAAAGAGAGCATTAGACTAGATAGTGTTTGAGATTTTTTCTAGGCTTGTATCTATGATCTTTTGACCTGTGCAATTTAGAGAGTAAACAAGGTCATCTCTAATATCCATTTCAGTTCTGGATCCATTTGAGCCTATGAATTCGTAGGTCCCCAGTGCCAAGACTCCCTAGAGCTCATTTATTGGTATCACAATTATTTTCTAGTTTGCTTTCACTTCTCTTCAAACAGTCTTTTCCTCCTTTGTGCCCATGTCATCATAATAGCCATAAATACTTGATGTTTAACTGACAAAGGGAGACCATCAGTTTCTCTCTCATGAGTTTCATATCAAGTCATGGCCTAAGTCACTCTCAGATGGACAAACTAAATGACGAACAGGAAGAATTTAATTCACTGCTCCAAAATCAAAGGCTAGGAGGAGGAAGAGAAGGAGGAGGAGGAGGAGGAGGAGGAGGAGGAGGAGGAGGAGGAGGAGGAGGAGGAGGAGGAGGAGGAGGAAGAGGAGGATGGGAAAGGTCCCAAATCTCTTTTTAGCTGACTTTTATGCAGAGTTCCATTCGTGACAAATTTATTTGTTGTTTTTGGTTTTTGCCTCATTGGCCAAACAGTTAAGCCATGAAAAACCAGAACTTCCCTCCATTTTAGCAATGCACAGCTTCCCACACAGGGAGCCTATTAAAAAGATATTTTGGGCCATAAAATAAAGAGACTAGGTTTGCTTAAGAACACAAACAGAAGAAAATTTAGATCCCATCTTCTCAGACCTCCTTCCCTGACTCCCCACAGAGCAGGGAGGCTCATAGACATCATGCCAATTGTGTTTTGACTTTAATTTTATTTTCTAATCTTCCATATATTGTAATAGACTTACAAAACATCCACAGTTCAGTGTGCAGGGTATGGTATCTCTCCACCAATGAGGAAGAGTTCCTTCTTTTCTGGGTGCTCTGTTGGGTAGAAGGAGAGGGAGGGCAGATGGAGAGTTGCCTCTGCTCTAGCTCAGAACACCAAAGAACAGAAATTAAATAGCCCCTTAGGAATTATTCAGGCTTCAAACCTTTATAGAAACAACTGTCCAAATCCTCTCTTTGTTCTCTGTGGAACCCAGTATTATAAAAGTAAAGCCCAACAGCTCTCTGAGGGGGGAAAAAAAAGCTGCAACTGCCTCATAGAGCTTATTAAAGTCAAATAAAAAAAAACCCATCTGATGATGATTTAAGGAAGCATTGAAAATCAACTACAGAGATGGTGGTCAGCAGTTTGGTGAAGGCCTCAGTTAGGAAAAGAAAGTGCCAGTGGGGCCCCATTAATCAATAACCTCATGGGGACATCAACCAGGAGGAATGGCAAACCGTCCACCAAAACCAGTCAAGTCAAAACAAGATTCTGTTTTCCAGAAAACAAATGCAGATGCAGAATAGAGTAAGATTAATATGCATCCAAGATAGAAAACTGTTCAAATCTGAGGCTTCCTTCAAGTCACACCAAAAAAAAAAAAAAGCTGTTTAATTGTCATGGATAGTATCATTAGTAGGGCACACACCTCAGTTAACTACTGAGATACGCAGTCTCAGGGACATCCTGGATTAGCCAGAAATGGTAGGAGAAAAAAGGCACAGAAGGTTCAAAGGCAGACGCTAAACCCTTAGTTCTCTGCTAATAATGATGAGAATATACAGAAGAGACATCCAGTGGAACTGGACATAGTAACCCTAACCTACCCTACATTATCTTGTTTTAACCCATGCTCTCAGAACTTAGATATCAGGTTTGAATTGTGTTAACATGCTATCTTTTGCATGAAAACCTGATCCTTTGCATTCATTCATACACTCCAGAATTTAATACAGTGCTTGGCCTATAGTGGGTGATTATTAAATGTTTGTTGACCTATTGACCTATCCAACACACAATGGATTGTATATTAGATTTAGGAAAAGGATTCCTGTTTTCTTATTTATTAGCCAGATCTTTTTGGGTTTTAGTTTTTTCTTTGTTAAAATTAAGGGATTAGATTAAATGATCTTTAAGATCCTCAAAAGAGAATATTTGCCAATATCATAGGACTTATGATTATCAGATATTTATCTTTTCCTTTACAAATGTAAGGTACTATTACTGAGGTGTCCCTTCTGGACTATCTCTCCAACTTGATATTTACAAATTTGTAGGTATATTGGGAGGGGAGGAGAAGGGAAAACACCTATTTTATGTTTAAAGGGTACTCTGTGGATCTGAACTCCTATAACTAGGGTTCATGAATTCTCACTAGTAGAGACACAATTAATTCAGAGCAAAGAATCTATTAAGATGGAATAATAAGAAAAGAGAAGCAGTTTAGCTTAGTGGATAGAAAAGTAGCATCAAACCCAGAAAGATCTAGGGTTAAAACTACTCTGACACATATTGATTCTGTGACCCTTAAAAGTCACTTAATTTTTCAATATTTTAGGCAACTCTCCAAGACTAAAAATTTCAGAGAAGTTATCAGCTTGCACTGGTAGAGAAAATGTCCTCACCTAGAAATTCCCTAAACAAATGATATTATAAATTCAATAACTTGCCTATGATCACTCAATCTATGTCAGAGGTGAAGCTTAAAACCATGTCTTTTTTATCTTCCAGAATGGCCTTCTAGGTTCTAAATCACTTTTGATTAATTGATGTTCAATTAATATGAGCAGATTGGGGGAATCTCCTGGGGGGAATTTCCTGCTTCCTTTAAAACTCAATATGGGGGCAGCTAGATGGCAAATGAATAGACCACCAGCCCTGAAGTCAAGGAGGACCTGAATTCAAATTCAGCTTCAGACACTTAAAAAGTATTTCCTAGCTATATGATCCTAGGCAAGTCATTTAACCCAATTGCCTTGCACAAAAGAAAAGAAAAAAGAAAAACTAAATATAGTCACCATAAAGATCACCATCCTATGATTTTAGAGCCACATAATCCTTCATACCAGAAGCTTAAAGCAGTGCTATCATCATTACATAAGATACAGACAAGCACCTTGTCTATTTTCTTATTTTTCTACCCAAAAAGGTTATAGAGATGAGTTTAATTTTGAGAAAGAGGAGTCTTTTTTCTCTTTTTCCGTGCTAATTCACATCATCATCAGTCAGTCCACTTGCTTTATAAAAGCGAAACCTGGCTCCAACAGAACCTGAAGAAGGGGAAATGAACAATGAGAAAAATCCCAGCTTCTCTGTGATATAAAGGTCATTTTTCTAAGCACAAACATTTACCATTTAAGTGTGTAGGTTTCCCAGCATTGCAACAGCAGGGACAGGACAGGCTGAAAAGGCAATGAAGGTAACAAAAGTCAATGAACCATGCTGGACAGAGCCATGGATCTGACACTAGAACAACTGAGTTTGTTTCCAGTCTCTCCTGCTTACTAGCTCTCTGATCATAAGCTAAGCAAGTCCATTTACTTCTAGGTTTCCTCATAGGTAAAATGAGGAAGCAGGATTAGATGATGTCTCAAGTCTTTTCAAGATGTAACATTCAATGATTCTATAATCCTTATGCATGGAAAAACAAAATTATTCACTAGCAAGAGTAATGAGTTTGAAGTCAGCGGTTGTTATTGTTTAATCCTTTTCAACTCCCTGTGAACCCATCTGGGGTTCTTCTGTCAAAGATACAGATTTCCTATATCCCTTCTATGGTTCATTTTACAGATGAGAAAACAGAAACAAACAGGATTAAGCAACTTGTCCAGGGCACACAGCTAGTAAGTGTCTGAGGCCAGATTTTAACTCAGGAAGATGAGTCTCCCTGACTTCAGTTCCTGCAGTCTATCTATCTACCATGTCACCTAGCTGCCCACCAGGATGAGGACTGGGAATCACTGGTTGGGACAGTCAAGTCAGAAGTCAGCAAAGCTACCCATGGGGTCTTTTGTATGCCTTATAGTTATGGGAGTGAACCTGATTAACAAAAGAGCTTAAAATGTACAGAGATATGTGGGCCCTGGTTGATTCACTCCAAAATAAGATAACACTCTAGTGAGGAAGCAAAATGCATACAACACACACACACACAAACACACACACACACACACACACACACACACAAATAACCTAAGGTGAAAAGACTTCTCAGAATCAGACTGTCAGAGAAGGAAATGTCCCATAATAATTGGGTCTCCTTGTGGAACAGATTCCACAGCAGTTCATTCCTACTGTAAAGTGGAAAAGAAAGGAAAGCTGTCAATGCATGTGTTTGTCATTGCTTGTGAAACACCATGAAGTAAATTCCTTTTGTCCACAAGCAAGGTCTTGAAGCTGATGTTGTTCCCATCACCAACATGCAATATTTACTGATGGTCTCATCTAAATTTGATTCTACAAAAATAGACTGGGTGACTACTATATGCATGACATTTAGCACATGTGCCTTGTAGTCTTTGACTGATGTGAGATTTGTGTGGCAGTGTCTGACTTACCTTGACCTTAGTATTCTGCATGGATAAAGCATTAGAAATACCTAGAATTGAATATTCAACTAAATAACCATTTGTTCAATGTACTCAGTTGTGGAAGCCACCTGTCAGTGGCTGCTGGGGATCTAATTCTGAGCAACAGAATGGATCTCTTCATATGAGAGGATGATAATAATACAAGGAGACAGAGAGGCAGTTGCATTCCCTGACCTCTCCCCTGTTTCCCTCATTACCAATTCACAAGCAACTTCTGCCTCAGTAAAGGCTGATTTGCAATTCCTTCAAGTGTGTTAAGATTCCCAGCTGTGGGGGCTTTAGGAGAACTGGCCAGCCTCTTAATGGTACAGTCCCCTTTAACCCTTTACAGGCTTTCACACTTAGGTATGGTCCTTTAAACAGTCCTCCAGGTATAAGGCATTGTGCATCCCCAGAGATTTCTAAAATATGGTTTCAGGACCTTACACTCTAATGAAGCAGATAAGGAATGCATACAAATTATTATAATACAAGTTGAAGTATGATGAGTACATAAAAGGAGCACAATATATGCACACTCATATACTTATTAGGAAAAAAGCTCCTTGAATACAAAGCTTCTTATTCACTTGTGTATTGCCTATGTGTTGCACATAGTAGGTACTTATATCAGTTATTGCTGCTGCTCCTTCCACCAAGAGAAGGGGCATCTCAGTGGGTTCACCTGAAAGCTTAGAACTCATTTCAACTGGTTCAAATAAATGCAGAAATCTATCACTCACATGCTGTTTTGTCTTCCAGAGCCCTAGCTCATTAAGTTCTGAAGCTTTGTTCATTATGCTAACTCCCACTTTCCTCTAGTAAAAGAAAAAAATATTTAAAATGTTAATGATGAGTTTCAAGTACATAAAGGAATGTGTAATGAAAGACAAAAAGCAGGTGTTCTCAGCAGCCACAGAGGTCAGAGCCCATTTCAGCAAATAGGATGGAAACAGACATTAAGAACTTTTTAACTGTAAGGGTTATGAGACACCTGAATGTGTTACCAAGGAAGCCATAGAAAGGTTTAATAAGAGGGCTGACTGACTCTGCCAGGAATTGTTTGAGTGTTATCTTCCCTATGCGGAAGGGAATTGAGAAGTTTTCTCAAGATACATTTCAAACCTATTTGAAGAAAAAAAAATTAGTCAGGATTGTTGATGATTGACGGCTCTCTACAGAAGATGAACTATATGATCTATATATTACAGATACATACACATAGAGATATACATGTATACAAGCATATAAACATATGTATATATACATAACTGCATATATGTATCTATAAAGTGCCCCAAAATTCTTAATACTTAATAAAATACTTAATACTTAAAATTCTTTTATGCTTAAAACTACTCTAAGAATTTTAGAACATTCTTTATACTTAAATATTATAGACAGTCAGCATAAATAGTGAAAAATGATCAGAGGTACAATGAAAAACACATCTGATAATACCTTTGTAATCTTTAAGCAAATCACTTTCCTGCTATTGACTTCAGTTTTCTTATCTGTTTAAATAAAAGCTTTGTCAATCAGTCAGCAGCCATTAATAATTATGTGCCAGAACCTGTGTTATGTGCTGGGCATACCAAGAAAGGCAAAAAACTGTCCTTGCTCACAGTGTGATGGAGGAGATAAAAAAGGAAAGAGCCTCACACCAGGAATCAGAAAGACATCAGTTCAAATCTGGCCTCAGGTACTTACAGACATACCTCATTGTATTACTCTTTACTTTATTGCCCTTTGTAGATACTGTAGAGGTTTTTTGTTTGTATTTTGCATTTTGAAAGTTTGTGATAACCATGCATGCGTTGAGCAGGTCTACTGGTTTTTATTAATTGAATATCCAGCAAAGGAAACTGAAAAAAAAACTATCAGAAAGGAAGAAAACCATAGGAAAATAATATCAGGAAACTCATAGAGAATAAAATATTTAGGAATGAATATTTATAAACAATCTCAAAAATTGCAGAAAAACCAAGAATGATGAGACTTGAGAAAAAGTTATTCGACTTGACTGTTAAGAAATTATTTGCAAAGGTTCCATTGAATGAGGCAGTTAGAAGCCAATCTGTGTCATATCTCTTTCCACTATTTTTTGAGTCATGTGCGATTCTGAATCTTCTGAGAGCAGGGTGTGTCATAATTCACAGCCAAATAAGAACAGAAGAACATTGGCATTTAAAAGATGGGATTTTGTAGCCAGGAGCAGCTTGGGTTCATTGAAAGTGCTGTACAATTTCCTAAATGTGATGATGATTCTTCCTATGCACATCTGAGCCCAAGTCATTGTCCACAGAATTGTCCTCTCTATCAAGATATACACACAGCTAGGCTCACATGATGAGCTTCCTCTCCAATTGCAGAACTTCATATGGGAGAGAAAAACTTTTTATCCCTTTGGATTTGCTTTCATAGATCATAAGGCTAAACTCTTTTGGGTTATCAAGGACATCAACAATGAGATTCTATAATGATCTGGAAATCAATGTGATTACCATATCTTCTGCAAGTAAAAACAACTATTAGAAAATCATCATTATATTCCATCTGGATTTTATGCAGAACACAACAGTAGCAAACATCTTTGACAAGCTTGATTCTCTTTGTCTTATCAGAGGGTAATTGAACAGTTATCTGTACTGCTGAACTTGTCAAGAAATTTTATATAATTATAGCATGTTCAAGGAAGACACCTTGTTGCCAAGAGCCTTTGAAGATATATTTTGTATTACTGAAAGGCAAATTCACTGTGGGTGAAATTATGTCACTACAAATTATAAAATCACATGTGGCAAAGATACTGAAAAATCAACTGAACTTAAGTTAATAATAATGATCAATATTTATGTCATGTTTTACATACATTGTTTCACCTGAACTCTATAATCCTGTGAGATAGATATACCCTCTATCACACAATTCTCTATTTGTCATTCAAAGTCCTTCATAAACTAGTCCTCTTACTATATTTCCAATATACTTCCAATATTTACCTTATTCCTCACTTACCTTACTCTTCTTCTCAGTACCTTTCTCTTCTATCAATATGATGGGGTTCTAATGACAGTCAGAGATTTGTGGAAATCCCCTTTTGGTCGACACATGTCCTTTGTGAAAGAATTCACAAACCCGAAGAGTTTTAGGTGCCCAAAATGGAAGTTTACTGTTGGGTGAGAAATTAGCTTTGCTAGAAAAACTTATTTCTTCCGTGGCAAAGCCCTATTAGGGAAATGACAAAAGGTTTTTTGCTGAGAAGAGGGTCTCTCCACAGGGGGCAGAAGTCCTGACAGGCTGTGGACATTCTGCAAAAAATGAGACAGCAGAAACCTATTTTATAAGTAAATCTTGGCAGGGGGCTGGGGACAGTTTGGATTGATCTGACCAGGATCTCCCAATTGAAACTACTTTGAAGGCTTTTTCAGCCTGAATTTGAGTGGAGATCCACCTATCAATGGAGGTGATTTGCCTTAGAAATGTCCCAGCCTGGACCAGATGTATTTACATGTGAATTCTACCAAACATTCAAAGAACAATTAGTCCCAATGCTTTGTAAACTATTTGAAAAAATAGGGAATGAAGGCGTCTTACCAAATTCCTTTTATGACACAGATATAGCACTGATACCTAAACCAGGTAGGTTGAAAACAGAGAAAGAAAATTATAAACCAATCTCCCTAATGAATATTGATGCTAAAATCTTAAATAAAATATTAGCAAAAAGACTACCGAAAATCATCCCCAGGATAATACACCATCATCAAGTAGGATGTATACCAGGAATGCAGGGCTGGTTCGATATTAGGAAAACTATCAGTATAATTGGCCATATTAATAACAAAATTAACAAAAACCATATAATCATCTCAATAGATGCAGAAAATGCATTTGATAAAATCCAACATCCATTCCTATTAAAAACACTTGAGAGTATAGGAATAAATGGACTTTTCCTTAAAATAATCAGTAGCATCTATTTAAAACCAGCAGTATCATATGTAATGGGGACAAACTGCAACCATTCCCAATAAGATCAGGAGTGAAACAAGGTTGCCCACTATCATTGTTACTATTTAATATTGTATTAGAAATGCTAGCTTTGGCAATAAGAGCTGAGAAAGAGATTAAAGGAATAAGAATAGGCAATGAGGAAACCAAATTATCACTCTTTGCTGATGATATGATGGTATACTTAGAGAACCCCAGAAGATTCTACTAAAAAGTTATTAGAAATAATCCACAACTTTAGCAAAGTTGTTGGTTATAAAATAAACCCACATAAGTCATCAGCATTCTTATATATCACTAACAAAATCCAACAGTCAGAGTTACAAAGAGAAATTCCATTTAAAGTAACCACTGATAGTATAAAATATTTAGGAATCTATCTGCCAAGGGAAAATCAGAAACTTTATGAGCAAAACTACAAAACACTTTCCACACAAATTGAGTCTGATCTAACCAACTGGAAAAATATTAAATGCTCTTTGAATTGGGCAAGCAAATAAATAAAGATGACAATACTACCTAAACTAATCTATTTATTTAGGCTATACCAATCAGACTTCCCAAAACTATTTTGATGACCTAGAAAAAATAACAACAAAGTTCATATGGAAAAACAAAAGGTGAAGAATTTCAAGGGAATTAATGAAAAAAAAAATCAAATGAAGGTGGCCTAGCTATACCAGATCTAAAATTATATTATAAAGCAGCAGTTACTAAAACCATCCGGTATTGGCTAAGAAATAGACTAGTTGATCAATGGAATAGATTAGGTTCAAAGGACAAAACAGCCAATAACTTTAATTATCTAGTGTTTGACAAACCCAAAGACCCCAGTTTTGGGGATAAGAATGCATTATTTGACAAAAATTGCTGGGAAAATTGGAAATTAGTATGGCAGAAACTAGGCATTGACCCACACTTAACACCTACACCAAGATAAGGTCAAAATGGGTTCATGATCTAGGCATAAAGAATGAGACTATAAATAAATTGGAAGAGCATAGGATAGTTTACCTCTCAGACCTGTGGAAGAGAAAGGAATTTATGACCAAAGAAGAACTAGAGATCACTATTGACTACAAAATAGAAAATTTTGATTATATCAAATTGAAAAGTTTTTATACAAACAAAACTAATGCAGGCAAGATTAGAAGGGAAACAATAAACTGGGAAAACATTTTTTACAGTCAAAGGTTCTGATAAAAGACTCATTTCCAAAATATATAGAGAATGCACTCTAATTTATAAGAAATCAAGCCATTCTCCAATTGATAAATGGTCAAAGGATATGAACAGACAATTTTCAGATGATGAAATTGAAACTATTACCACTCATATGAAAAAGTGTTCCAAATCACTATTGATCAGAAAAATGCAAATTAAGAAATTTGAGATACTACCACACACCTGTCAGATTTAGAATGACAGGGAAAGATAACACAGAATGTTGGAGGGGACGTGGGAAAACAGGGACACTGATACATTGTTGGTGGAATTTGGAACATCCAGCCATTCTGAGAGCAATTTGGAACTATGTTCGGTTATCAAACTGTGCATACTTTTTGATCCAGCAGTGTTTCCACGAGGCTTATACTCCAAAGAGATACTAAAGAAGGGAAAGGGACCTGTATGTGCCAAAATGTTTGTGGTAGCCCGTTTGTAGTGGGCAGAAGCTGGAAAATGAATGGATGCCCATCAATTGGAGAATGGTTGAGTAAATTGTGGTATATGAATGTTATGGAATATTATTGTTCTATAAGAAATGACCAGCAGGATGAATACAGAAAGGATTGGTGAGAATTACATGAATTGATGCTGAGTGAAATGAGCAGAACCAGGAGATCATTATACACCTCAACAACGATACTGTATGAGGATGTATTCTAATGGAAGTGGATTTCTTCGACAAAGAGAAGATCTAGCTCAGTTTCAATTGATCAAGGATGGACAGAAGCAGCTATATCCAAAGAAAGAACACTGGGAAATAAATGTAAACTGCTTGCATTTTTGTTCTTCTTCCCGGGTTATTTATACCTTCTAAATCCAATTCTCCTTGAGCAACAAGAGAACTGTTCGGTTCTGCACACATATATTGTACCCAAGATCTACTGTAACCTATTTAACATGTATAGGACTGCTTGCCATCTGGGGGAGGGGGTGGAGGGAGGGAGGGGAAAAATCGGAGCAGAAGTGAATGCAAGGGATAATGTTGTAAAAAATTACCCTGGCATGGGTTCTGTCAATAAAAAGTTATTAAAAAAAAAAAAAAAAAAGAAAGAAAAGAAAAGAAAAAAGAAATGTCCCAGCCTGAGAAGCTCTCTCAGAGACTCCAGGAGTCTGGGAGGGTCAGGAATCAAAAAAGGGACAGAATTCCAGAGTGTTAATTTTACAGATCAAAAGGGAACACAATTTCACATCCCCATCAAAGAGACACACACACAAAAAAAATTGTTCTATTAAAAAAAACACTCTATCTCTTGGCTGTGGGCATTTTCTCTGGCTGTCCTCCATGCCAATTGTGGGCTCCCTCTTCATCTCCATTTACTGGCTTCCCTAGCTTCCCTTAAGTAATAATCAAAAACTCATTTTTTAAAGGAAGCTATTCCTCTCTTCCTATTTATTTCTTATCTATCATATATATGATTTTTATCTTTGATATTGCTTCCATTAGATTGGGAACTCCTTAAGGGCAGGGATTGTCTTTTTCCCTTTTTGTACTTCTAGCACTGAGCATAATACCTATCAGGTAAATAATAAATATTTATTGACTGACTGACATGGTCATAATGGAGATGGATGAAACCACATGTTTTTTTGGTTGTTTTTTGTTTTCTGGGTTTTTTTTTTTTTTACAACTATCCACTGTAACACATTGTCTTTCTCTAATCAGGAAAAATCAGCTATTAAAACTAGCCTCCAATACTAGTATTATAAAAAGATACTTTGGTTTATGACTTCAATTCTCACTATCAGATCTGTAACTAAATAACTGAAGAATCCCTACTCTCACCTTTTTTTTTAATCACAGTTTTCCAGTTCTGGTATAATTTAGAGTAGACCCATAAAATCTGTAGTAGAATCAAAGAACAACATGGCAAAGAGACTAAATACAAGTGGATGGCATTTGATCTGTGATCAGGGAATGAGAGAAGAAAAAAAAAAGAAGGTAGATTAAAGCTGAATTTCTGGAAAAGACTTTATTAAGAGATTATTCAGTTACTATTTATATATTGGCAAGAATCTGCTAATTGTAAATACAAGATATCTTGATAAACAGTTGCAAATAATCCTAGGAAAGGAAAATTCTACTATGGCAGATGAAGAAGAAGAAAGAGAAGGCCAAAGTACATATGGCAAACTCTTAGTAGCAAGTATCAAAGAATTGAGAATCTAAATTTCAGCAAGTTCAGAAGCAAAAGGAAACATTTCATTGAATTGTAGAGACAATAATATGACTGTAATTACATATATACAAAATGTTAGTTCACCTCCCTATTAAAAAAGAGAAGAAAATGAGAGGAATATCTACTTTCAAATTTAGAATAAGCTCTCCCTTGAGGGAAAACAGTCTAAGGAAGAAGAGAATCAAAGACTGTGAGTGCAAGATTTTCATGAACTGTGATTGACCTAATAATGGAAGGAATTGAAAGGGATTTTCTTACTTGAAGTCAAAAAATAAGTTAAGCACATCAATTAACAGCAGAGAAACAAGGAAATTAAAGGGTTGGTAAGAGATAGACTATGTTTGGGAGGATTTACAGCATAAAAAGAATTTAATATTAAGACTATGAAATAAAAAGACTGAAAAAGATTTCCTTTCCCTATGAGAAAGAGAGCACATAGCAGTTGAAGTCTAGCAAATGGCCCAGAAGACACCTCAATGACTATGCCCTGCAGAGTTCATTGTTGAGTCATTTTCTCCAAAAATGTTCTTTTTACACATTGTTCTCTGCTTCCACTCCTGCTTACCATTGTCATTTGCTGGTCTCCAACAGCCTCTTTTTCCTTAGGGAATGGGTTCCATTGAGTTCTTTTGTAATACACACTACAGAACTCCTTAAACATTTAAATCTTTGAACTCATTAGTTTCTGTCATAGACTGCTATTCTTTGTAGTTGAGTCTACTTTTCAATATAGAGTGAGAAAATTCCTTTCCATTCACATGAAACCAATCATGGTCTATGCAAATATCACCCCAAGAGCAAGGTAGGATTAGTGAACTTTATGATATTTTCCTTCCAGTGTTTGCCTAGAGGTTTACAAATTTAAACAAACAGATTTTAAACAGGAAAGGAAGCATTCTTTATATACCCACCAAGCTAGACTACATATCTGCGAGGTCCTATGTAAGAATAGTATTAGATACAAACAGAAATTAACAGGAGCTGCAATCACGGGGGAAAAAAGTCTGTAATAAAACCAAAATATATGTAATGAGCAAGATAAATTAAATAGCCTAGCACAAGGAAGCTAATATAACCTCACAAATGTCAAAGAGACTTGACAGGACAAGACTCATGACTTCAATGTGATTCTGGAACAATATATATTATCAAAAAAAAATGGATAGGTGGCAGAGGCAGGGAGTATTATCTATTATGAAGATATAGAGGACAGGTAGGTGGCAGAATGGATAGAGTGCACTGAGGATTTAATTTTCAAAATATCTAAAAGAAAAAAGGATGTTAAACAATTAGAAAAATTATCTTAATCACTAGCAAAAAATGAAGGATTAAGAAGGCAGGGTGGCTAGAAGTTGCAGTACATAGCGTGCCAGACTGAGAGTCAGGAAGACACTTACTAGCTGCATGATTTTGGGAAAGTTATTATATATATATATATATATATATATATATATATATATATATATATATTCAGCTGTGCTTGGAACTGGAAGCAGAGTTAAAGACCCAGAAGAGGAATCACAACAATGAGACTGCAGAGAAAATCTGCTCAGAGGATCAAGCACATGATGAAAGCCAGGTTGGGTCACCTTGGAATGCTTGGAATCAAGCATATAGGGATGGAGGAAGAAGAGAGAAGGACAAGCCATTCTATTTTCCTTTTGGATTTGCAGGGAAGCATATTTGTGAATTTTTAATTTTAAACATACTCATAATATACTCACTCAAAAAAGTATACTCACATGAAGGAATCCAGAAACTAGAAGAAGAAATGTTGGTACTAATATAAGTAAATATCAACTGAGAAACAATCATGCATTTCATCAGAATATGCTCTAGACCACCTGGAAAGAAAGAAAAATAAATTAGGAATTTAAATGATAAAGCACAATGCTAACACAGTAGCAAGAAGATCTCTGCCAGATACTGTTCAAATATTCTGATCAGTAAGCATAGGTCACAGCAAATATGGCATGCTGATCAAATCTTCAAATGGCACAAAGCTAAATGGATAGAAACATGTTGGGGGATAGAGTTAGGATCCAATAGAATCATGACAAGCCTGAACACTGAGCTAAGTTAAGTATGATGAAATTCAATAGCCATAAATATATAACTATAAAATGCTTTGCTTAGGTTCAATAAAATCAATTTCACAAGCACAAAGTATGAGTGGTTTGGCAAGGCAGTAACTTGTGTAAAAAAATGCTATGGGGAACTGCTCTTCTTTAGGGAACTGCTAACTCAATGTGAGTCAAAGTGTGATGGAAGGCAAGAAAACAAGTGCACTCTGAGTCTGTATCAAGAGAGGTATAGCTTACAGAAATAGGGAGTTGGTAATAAGGTTGTCCTTTACCTTGGCAGACCCTATTTGGAGTATTGTATTCAGTTCTGTGGTCCACATTTTTGGAAAGAAAGATATTGATAAGTTGTAGAATGTCCAAAAGAAAGTAATCATAAAGATTTGGAGTCTCAAGTTCACGCCACATGAGAATATAATGAAAAATATTAAAGTTGTTTAGACTGGAGAAGAGAAAGCAGGGAAATATGACACATTTATTTAAGTAATTGAAATGCTATTATGAGGATTAAATGGGTTCAACATAGAATTTCTCTACTTTACCCTCTGCAAGAGATGCTGTTATATAAACAGGGTCAGCTTTACCAACTCAAAAGAGTCAGATGTTAAATTTTTTATTTTCCTGTCTAAAATAAGCAAATGTTAGAAATCAGGGCCTGACTTGCTATTTTGTTGATTATCTAGATTTAAGAAAGTGAGGAAGAAAAATTTACTGATTCAGATAAAACTTAGTAATGTATCATATAGTAATATATAGATTAGAATATATGATATATATGTAGCATATAACATAAATATGTAGTAGCATATATGGTGTTATATAATTTTCTATATATACATATGTATGTGGATATTTGCATAATATATACACAAAGACCATGCACACACATGTATGTGTGAATATATGTGTGTGTGTGTGTGTGTGTGTGTGTGTGAAATATTTACCTACACACTCCTATCTTTAAGTGACATTTATCTTCATGGTGGTGTTTTTGCTTTTTATTTTTCAAGGTGAGATGCGCAAATGTGCCATGAAATAACTTTTCTTGCTTTCTTCAGGATGAAATCAATCCTGACAACTGTTTTATTTACATTTCCAAGGAGAATCTGTGAGCTATATTTCATTATGGGGGCAACTTCTTCAGGTCTTCTGATTTCATTTGTCATGAGAATGTCAAAAAGAAATGTAGATCATTTATTTTAGTATTTAGAGTACATTTGGAGTAACTCTATAAGTTATACAATGCAGATTAGAGTCACCTTTTTGTTTATGAAGAAACTGAGTTCTGAGAGGATAAGTAATGTTTCCATGATTACAAAACTCAGATAGGTTGAAAACACAGATCTAATTCTAATTCTAGACATCTTGCAGTTATCACACAAATGTGGATTTTACATGGATTCTACAAAGTAATTATATAAATACAGATACCATAAGTAAAGAAGAAGGAAAGACTAAGAAACAGTACATGTGAAGAAAATTTGGGGAAGTTAGTGTATTACAAGCTTAATTCAGGTCTTCAGGGAAACAAGGCAATCGAAAAAAAGCTAAAATAACCAGGTTATACTAATATAATTTCTACCTATAATAAGGGCATGATGCACTCAGCTCTTATCTGAGCTGAACTTGGAATATTCTACTTATATATTTCAGGAAAAACATTGAAAAGGGAGAGCACACTCGACAAGGATGATGAGAGAACTCAAAACTGTATCATATAAAGAAAAGTAGAAGGAACATAAAATAATTATCCAGGAAAAGAGAAGACTTTGTAAGCACATAACAACTGTCTTCAAATTATTGAAAAGAGGGATCATGAAAGAGGAACTATACCTAGCTCACACTGGAGAAAGAAATGGCAAACCACTTCAGTATTCTTTGACATGAAATCCCCATGGACAGTTTGGTATATGGAGTCACAAAAAAATCAGATACAACTGAACAATATGCAAATCCCAAAAGGCAGAAGCACAAGTAACTAGGAAAATTGCAGAAAGACACATTGCAATCTTATAAAGAATAATTTCCTAACAAATAAACATGGCCAAAATTAGAGTGGACTGCCTCAGAGATAGTGAATTCCTTCTCCGTGAGATCTTCAAAAAGAAGCCAGATAACCATTTCTGAGGAAAATGTCTAAAAGACGTTCCGTCCTGATAATAGAATTTCCTAAATTACTTCTAAGCTAATTTTATTTTATCCTTTTTTATAATCTATTTATTTATAATATATATTCCTTTATGAATAATGTTGGAAAAGAAAATTCAGAACAAAAGGGGAAAACCATAGGAAAGAGAAAAAAAGAAGTGCAAATAGCATATGTTAATTTGTATTCAGTCTCCAGAGTTCTTTTTCTGGGTACAGATGGCATTTTCTATCCAAAGTCTATTGGGATTCCTTTTATGACACAGACATGATACTGATACCTAAATCAAATAGGATAAAAAGAGAGAAAGAAAATTATAGACCAATCTCCCTAATGAATATTGTTACAAAAATCTTAAATAAAATATTAGCAAAAAGAGTATAGAAAATCATCCCCAGGACAATATACCATGACCAAGTAGGATTTATACCAGGAATGCAGGGCTAGTTCAATATTAGGAAAACTATTAGCATAATTGATTATATCAATAACCAAATTAACAAAAACTATATGATCATCTCAATAGATGCAGAAAAAGCATTTGATAAAATCCAACACCATTCCTATTAAAAACACTTGAGAGTATAGGAATAAATGGACTTTTCCTTAAAATAATCAGTAGCATCTACTTAAAACTGTCAGTAAGCATCATATGTAATGGGGAAAAACTGGAACCATTTCCAGTAAGATCAGGAGTGAAACAATATTGCCCACTATCACCATTACTACTCAATAAGAGATGAAAAGGAGTTATCACTCTTTGCAGATGATATGATGGTATACTTAGAGAACTCTAAAATTCTACTAAAAAGCTATTAGAAATAATACTCAACTTTAGCAAAATTGCAGGATACAAAATAAATCCAAAGTCTATTGGGATTGCCTTGCTTCACTAAACCACAGCGAAGAATCAAGTCTTTCATTGTTGATCATCAACATTATTGCTCTCGTTGTGTACAATGTATTCATATTTCTGTTTGTTTTGCTCAGAATCAACTCATGTAAATCTTTTTAGGACTTTCTAAAATCAGCTTGTTCATCATTTTTTAATAGAACAATAATATTCCATTATTTTCATATACTACAACTTGCTCAGCTGTTCCCCAAATGATAGACATCTACTCATTTTCTAATTCTTTACTACCACAAAAAGAGCTCCTACAAACATTTTTGCACATGTGGGTTCTTTCTTCTCCTTTATGATTTCTTTGGGAATAAAACCCCAGTGCTCCTAATTATTGCTTTAATTCATTTTCATTGGTGATAAGTTCACCCTTTTCATTTTTGATGCTGGTGTTCTTTCCTTTTTCTAATCAAATTAACCAAAGGTTTATCTATTTGGGTTTGCTTTTTTTTTATAAAATCAACTCAGTTTTATTTAGCTTTTTTAGTTTCAGTTTTATTCATCTCTCTTTTGAGTTTCAGAATTTCTAATTTGGTATTTAATTGGTGGGGTTAATTTGTTATTTTTCTAGCTTTTTTAGCTGCATGCTCAATTCATTGATCTCCTCTTTCTCTACTTTATTAATGTAGATCTTTAAAGATATAAAATTTCCCCTAAGAATTGCTTTGGGTCCACCCCTAGATTTTAGTATATTGTCTCATTATTGCCATTCTCTTGGATGAAATTATGGATTGTTTGTGTGACTTGTTGACACACATTCTTTTTGTTGTTGTTGTTGTTAGGCAACTAGGATTAAGTGACTTGCACAGGGTCATACAAAAAGAATATGTTAAGTGTCTGAGATCAAATTTGAACTCCGATCCTCCAGATTTTAGCTTTCATGCTCTATTCACTGTGCTATCTAGCTGCCCTGACCCCCCCCCCATTCTTTAGAATTAGATTATTTAATTTCCAATTGTTTTTTAGTCTCTCTTTTGCTGGCCCTTTATTGAATATAAATTTTACTGCGTCTGAAAAGGAAACATTTACTATTTCTGCCTTTCTGAATTTGATTGTGAGGTTTTATGCCCTAATACATGATCAATTTTTGGTAGTTGCCATGTATTGTCAAGAAAAAAGTGTATTCCTTCCTGTCTCTATTCAATTTTTTTCCCACAGGTCTATCATGTCTAGATTTTCTAGACTTATTAACCTTCCTAGTTTTTTCTTGTTTATTTTGGGGTTAGATTTGTCTGATTCTAAAAGAGGAAGTTTGAGGTCCCCCAATAATATAGTTTGCTGTCTAATTCCTGTAACTGACTTAATATCTTCTCTAGGAATCTGTAAGCTCTACAACTTGGTGCATATACATTTAATATCATTACTACTTCATTATTTATATTATATTTATCATGATACACTTTCCTTATCTCTTTTAATTAGATCTATTTTTACTTTTTTCTTTATCTGAATTCAGAATTGCTTTGCTTTTTTTTTACTTTAGCTGAAGCATAATAAATTCTGTTCCAGCCTTTTACCTTTATCCTGAATGTGTCTCTGTGCCAAGTAAACAAGTTTTTCTTATAAACAACATATTGTATGATTCTGTTATTTAATCCATTCTGCTATTCTCTTCAGTTTTATTGGAGAGTTCATCACATTTATATTCACAAGATTACCAGATCTGTATTTCTCTCTATCCTATTTTCTCCCTTGTCCTCTTTCCACCAGTCCTTAGTAGAGTTTGTTTTTTTTTTTTTTTTTTGACCTATCCCACTTTACCTTCTATCAAGGAGGTTTTTTAACCTTCTGTTTTTTAACCACCCCATCCACCACCTTATCTCCTATCATCCCTCCTCCTTCTCTTATGTTTTTTTTTTCCCTAGAGTTTCCACCCTTCTTTCTATTCATTCCCTCCCTTTTCTTTCCTCTTTCTCTGCCTACTTCATTATAGGCTTAGCTAAGCCAACTGAATGATTAAGTTATTCCCTCTTAGAGTCAAAACTGATGAGATCAAGCTTCAGACAATGCTCCTCCCCCACCCTTCTTTCTCTGCTATAATAGGTCTCTTGAACCTCTTCATGTGAACTAATTGTCCCATTATTTCTCTTTTTTCTTATTTTTCCAATACAGACTTTCCCCCTCGCCTTAATGTCTTTTCCTTTGATGTCAACACATCAGAGTCCATTCACAACCACCCTTGGTCCATATGATGATCCCCTGTATCTGCCCCAAGGACAGAGCTCTCAAGAGTTACAGATATAGTTTTCACATCTAGGGATGTAAACAGTTTAATCTTTAAATAATATATATTTTCCCTCTGTTTTCTCTTGAGGTCCTGGCTTTGAAGATTAAATTTTCTGTTTAGTTCTGAGGGGTTTTATTCCATAGAAATTATTGAAAGTCCCTTACTTCATTGAAAATTCATTGCCTCCCCTGAAAGATGATGTTCACTCTTGATGGGTAGCTGATTCTTGGTTGTTATCCTAGGTCTTTTGCCTTTTAGAATATGGTATTTCATGCCCTCTGGTTTTTTATTGTAGAAGCTTCCAGATCCTGGGTAATCCTGACTTTTGCTCCTTGATATTTGAATTATTTTTGCTGAGTGGCTTGCAATATTTTTTCTTGAGATTGTAGTTCTGGAGTGTTTCCACAATGTTCCTTGGGATTTTTCCTTGAGGGATCTCTTCCCTAAGGTGATTGATGGATTCTTTCAATGACTATTTCCCCATCTCTTTCTAGAATATCAGGGCAGTTTACCTTGATCTCTTGAAGAATGCTATCTAGGCTCTTTTTTGGTCATGACCTTCAGGTAGACCAATAATTTTTAGATTGTCTTTTCTAGATCTATTTTCCAGGTCAGCTATTTTTCCAATGAAGTATTTAATAATTTTTTTTCATTTTTTCTTAGTTTGTTTGACTGATTCTTTATGTCTCATAGAGTCATTAGCTTCCATTTGCCCAGTTCTGATTTTTAATGTATGTTTTTTTTTTCAATTAGTTCTTGCATCTCTTTTTTTCCATTTGGTTAATTCTATTTTTGAAGATGTTGTTTTCTTCAGTGGATTTTTTTCCATTTGGCCAATCCTATTTTAAAGAAGTGCCTTCTTTTTTCAAGCTGTTGACTCTTGCATACTTCTCATTTCTTTTCTCATTTTTTCTTCTATTTCTCTTATTTGCCTTTTAAAGTCTTTTATGAGCACTTTCAACCTGAGCACTTTCAACATGAGCCTCTTTGGGCTTGAGATCAATTCATATCTCTCTTTGAGATTTCCTCTGTGGATATTTTTGTCCTCATCTGAGTTGGTATTTAGGTCTGCCCTGTCACTATAATAGCTTTCTATGGTCAAGGTTCTTTTCTGTTTCTTGCTCCTTTCCTTTCCTTTTCTTTTGGTATTTCTTCTTTTTTACTTTTATGGTCAAGCTCTGCTCCTGGGGTAAGGGAGTGCTGTCCCAAGCTTCCCCTGTAGCTCTGAATCTTGGCTTTAAACACAGAGGCCTCTTGTATTTACAAGGGTAGCTTTATCTGCTCTTTCCAGGAAATACCCTGATTTCCCAGAATTTGCCTTCTGATCTGGTAATGGGAACTGAAATGCTAGTTTGCCCTACAACTGAGCCAGGGGCAAGGATCTCAGTTGTTGATCTGCTATGATTAAGAACTTCTCACTGGCTTTCAGCTCTCTGAGCTGAGCTGAATACTCCTTTCATCCCAGTGAGGTTGACCTTTCTTGCATTTTTTTCCAAACTATCCTGAGTTGATTGGCTAAGATGACAGGAAAACATAATAATGAATGCTGGAGGGGATGTGGGAAAACTGGGACACTCATACATTGTTGGTGGAACTGTAAACAGATCCAACCATTCTGGAGAGCAATTTGGAACTATGCTCAAAAAGTTATCAAATTATGCATACCTTTTTACCCAGCAATGTTTCTACTGGGCTTATATCCCAAAGATATCTTAAAGGAGAGAAAGAGACCCACATGTGCAAAAATGTTTGTGGCACCCTTTTTGTAGTGGCAAGAAACTGGAAACTGAGTAAATGCTCATCAGTTGGAGAATGGCTGAATAGTTATGGTATATGAATGTTATGGAATATTATTGTTCTATAAGAAACAACCAACAGGATGATTTCACAGAGGGCTAGAGAGACTTATATGAACTCATGCTAAGTGAAATGAGCAGAACCAGGAGATCATTATACATGGTAACAACAAGACTATACAATAATCAATTCTGATGGATGTAGCTCTCTTCAACAATGAGATGATTCAAATCAGTTCCAATTGTTCAGTGATGAAGAAAGCCATCTACACCCAGAGAGAGAACCATGGAAACAGAGTAGGGACTACAATATAGCATTTCACTTTTCCTGTTGTTTTCTTGCATTTTATCTTCCTTCAGAGGTTTTTTTTCCCCTTAAATCTGATTTTTCTTGTGCAGCAAGACAACGATATAACTATGTATACATATATTGGATTTAACATATTTAACATGTATTGGACTACCTGACATATAGAGAAGGGGGTGGAGGGAAGGAGGAAAAATTTGGAACAGAAAGTTTTGCAAGGATCAATGTTGAAAAATTACCCATGCATATGTTTTATAAATAAAAAAGCTTTTATAAAAAATAAACAAATTAAGAAAAAAAATTATCTTGAGCTGAAGAGTGATTCCATTCCATCAGATTGTTCAAAGGCTTGGTTTCATATAGTTTTGAAGGAAAACTGAGAGAGTTTGAGCAGCTTCCTGGTTTCATTCTGCCATTTTGGCTCCACCCCTGGAATCCAATTTCATTTTCAATTCAGAATTTCTATTTATTAATATTAATTAGTTTTGGCAACTAGCTTCCATATTGTCTCCTTATGATGAATGACTAAACATTTTCAATGGAGAGAATTTAATAAAAGTTCTTTTTTTAAATATATTTTTTATTTATTTCATTAAATATTTCCCAGTCACATGTAAAACTAATTTTAACATTCATTTTTTGAAGTTTTTGAGTTTTAAATTCTTTTTCTCTCTTCCATTTTCCCCCTTCCTTGAAAAAGCAAGTGATTTGATATTAATTATACATGTGAAATTATGCAATACATATTTCCATATTACCTATGTTACAGGTTCTTTTGTGTTACAAAAGAAAACTCAGAACTAAAAAGAGAAAAATAAAGGAAATTTTAAAAATATGTTTCAATCTGCATCAGTTAGTTGTCTTTACATTTTTCATCATAGATCATTTGAAATGATCTTGGATATTGTCTTGATTAGAGTAGCTAAATTTTTGACACAATCAGGCTTAAAATATCACTATTATTATGTGAATTGGTCTCCTGGTTGTGCTCACTTCACTTTGCATCAGTTCATATACGTCTTCCCTGTTGGAATCTTTACAAAGTGTTAAGACATTGGAGTTGACAGAGACAATAATTATCTAATTTGGCATGGTTCAATATGATTGATTTGATCTTAGAAGGAGATATTTTGGGCCAGAATTTGAAACAAGGTACTAAGTACAACTGATGGAAACAATGCTTGTGTTCACACCTTTAGAGAGCTCATAAGTATCTAAGTACTCAATGGAGTTCACACATTTGGGAGAATTCAGGGTTTAGAAAGAGGTATCTGAATTCACACCTCCCTTAGAACTAGAGAGCATGCTGGGAGATATCCCACAATCCCACTCTCGGAGAAGTAGCATAAATACAGCTCCAGTAAGCCACTCGAGAGAGTTTACTGGGGAGAGTTACTTGGGAGCATTTCCAGGAGTTGGAGAGGAGCATTCTGCAAGAAAGCCTACAAGCCCTATCTTTGAGGCAAGAGAGATTCATCATATCTTCTACTTTGGTGCTGGCTGGAGTCAGAAGGACAAATCTTTGGATTTGGAGACATTTGGGCGGAGCTCTTAGAACCAAGCAGAGAGATAGGCCTGAGCTAACCGGGCTATATTGAAGGACACAATAAAAGATCTGAACTCTTTTATCGCCTGGCTGTGTTTTGGAAAAAGAACACCAACACTTCCCATGTTTTACTGAAACCTTCCTGCTTGTCATTTCTCATAGCACAATAATATCCCATCACAATCATATACTACAACTTGTTTAGCCATTCCCCAATTTTATTAATTAATAGGCATGCCCTCCATTTTTGTACAAATAGATCTTTTTCCCTTTTCTTTGATCTCTTTTTAGATATGACTAATAATAGTATTGCTGGGTCAAAGCATATGGATATAGCCCTTTAGGCTCAGTTCCAAATTGTTTTCCAGAAAGATTATATTATTTCATAATTCCACCAACCATATATCAGTGTCCCAATTTTTCCACAACGCCTCCAGCTTTTGTCATTTTTCTTTTTTGTTATGTTAAATATTTTGTTATATGTAGTTGATAATTTAGAGTTGTTTTAATTTGCATTTTTCTAAATTGTAGTGATTTAGAGTATTTTTATGTGATTAATAATAGCTTTGGTTTCTTCTTCTGAAAACTGTCTATCCATATTCCTTGACAATATATTAATTGAGGAATGGCTTTTTTTATAAATGTGCTGGTTCCATATATATATATATTTAGAAATGAGGCCTTTATCAGAGATGCTTGCTGTAAAATTTTTTTCATTTTTTCCTGTTTTCCTTCTAATTTTTGTTGCATTAATTTTGTTTGAGAAAAAAAAATTTAATTTCATATGATCAAAACTGAAACCCCCCTTCTAAGCCAGTATTAACTCATCAGTGACTATTCTTTGGGTCCATCCATTTAACCAGCTCCAAAATTACCTAAATGTATAATCATCTAGACTAAATCACCCCAAACTGACAACAAAAAAATGTGCTACCTACATCATATAGCTGTTGTAGTCAATGCACTTAGAAAATTTTTATTGTAAATGTGAAGTATTATTAATAATTTGCATTTATTCATGTTATAATATTAGAATAATAAACCAGATATTCTAAAATATTACATATATATATATTTATAGATATATGGTTGCATATATTTAAATTTAGCTTTGGAATGCATCATATGAATTGACTTGAAGAGTTGCCTTTCTAATTATATTTTGATTAGGTTCATATAAGAACTAATTGATATACCCTTAGAATCCATCATCAAACTTATGGTTCTGATATTCCAGAAGAATGCTGGGGGGGGGGGAGCAAATCAGCTCAGGATTCATATATTTGCCATTGAAAGACTCACTAAACAGATTATAAAAGTCCAAAAAATTGGAAAGTCACTGTAATTCTGTCATTTGACACTCAGAACTAATCCTTTATATATTTCCCAAAGTGCAGTATCATGCTTCTGTCAGAAAGAAGCACAAAGTATTTTATCAATCCAACAAGTCAAACTAAGTCACTTTGTCATTCTTTAATCTGTTTCTTAATTTGAAAAAATGAAAGGAGGTTAGAATATATAATTTCTAATATTTCATTCAAGTCTAAAATACCTTTAGGATTCTTCATTTTTAAACAGAGTTTTCTGATTATTTTCAGGATTATGGAAATATTCTAGACTTAAAGTCTAAATTCTGCTTCTTCCCTGAGAGAGGACAATCATAAGTTCTCTCCCCTATTTTGATAATCTTACTTTGGTTTCTCCCAGGTTTTTGCCATTTTGGATGCTTGGCAATGCTGGCTGAGATGGTAATTAGGTGTGATTTAAGTGCTATATAATTTACACAATGGTATAAAACAATAACTTGAAATCAAGAGAGTTTGTTCAAGAGGAAATTTTATTTTGGAAGAGGAGAGAGAAAAGGGACTGGGGAGAACTAGCCCATTTGCCTCAGAAAGGATAATCATGATTCTGTTTTTTTCCAAGCCAATTTTAGAAAAAGTGGTTGAAGAGGTTGTTGAAAAACAGCACCATTATGAAAGGGAACCAGGAGACCCAAATTGTATAAGTCCAACTCCACAATGGGAGGAAAAGGCACATTAGCCCCATCTAAGAGGCTCAAGGAAAGGAAGGAAAGCATTAATCAGAATAGAAAATAGGGTCCGTATACATCTCCTATAAGACTTCTAGTAAGAGTGTCTATGAGTGATTTATGAAATGATTCTTTTGGAGTTCTTTACCTTTTCCACACACTTTTCCTCACCTGAACTTTCAGGAAAGGTATAATTTCTTTGAATTGCATTCTTCTCCATTCCCTTCATCAGACATAGTTACTTACAGCAGAAACATACAGCACTTGGAAATTGTGCTTACCCAGAAGAACTTGAAACTAACATTTCTATTAGCACTATTTCTTTAGTTGATATCATCATCAAAAATCTCGCTGACAGAATTCAGAAGAGCATGGAAAAGACACATAAATACAATGTGTGTGTCAGGACTTCTTCACCATCCTAAACATTTTCTACTTTCCATTCCCTGGCTGTGGAATCTAATAGCTTTTGTTAGGATTAGTACTTCTGGAAATCTGCTCCATTGTCATCAGTGCTGGTAATACAAAGACAAAACAAAAAATAGTCCCTCCTTTGAAGAAACTAATATTCTATGGAGAATAAACCATGTATCTATATGAATAAAGACAACATAACTTAAAGAAAGAGGCCACCAAGATGAAAGCAAATAGTAACCTTGGACTTGGGAAGGCTTGGGATCAGGTTCCACCTCTGTCTTATACTGGCTATGTGACATTAGTCACTTCTCTTTGTCCCCAGAATCTAAGATTAAGATTGCAGACTGGTTATTGATCTCGATTAATAAATGGCATTTCCTTACTAGGAGTTTTCCATACCAGTGAAATATCAGTCCCAAACAAATAGTAATATTTCAAGGAGGGTGATAACAGAACTGAGAAAGATTTCTCACAGCACTTGCTTGTTGGGTTAAGCACTGAAAGAGGCTAAGTGTTCTAAGAGGCAGGGATGATGAGAGAGTGCATTTAAATCCCGTGTTCTCAAATTTCTCAAGGTGTAATGTGACCACATATAAGGGGCCATTTCTTCCATGCCTGAGCCCCAAAGAGGTGAACTTCTGAACTAGTTGTTTGAGTCCATTGACATTTTCACTTACATCACAATCAGAATCCAGATCAATAGACCTGAATGATGTTCTCTCCCAATCAAGTAATTTGTGCTATGCAATAGTTTTTAATAAACATTAAGCATTTGGAATTTAGCACTTTAGTCTTAATAGTTTCCAAAATGTGAACTAAATTACTCTATTTATTGCAATATTATCCAGCATTTATTATAATCACTGTAATTACCTTCTTCTGTGCATCAAAGGACAATTTCTCCTTTATGTCATTATCCTAGCACTGAAACAGCACAACATAATTTAGAGCTTATTTATAGATCAACCAGAGTTTTCTACATGATTCTGGACTTCTCAGGTGGAAGTTTCAGTACTGGGTGATGAATTTCCTTAGAAGAGTTTGAAGGGAATTAATTTTCTAAAATGGGGGGATTGACTAAAAGAGTCTCTGATTAATCTGTGTCAGTGAGCCAATAAGCATTTATTAAATATCTACTATGTTGCAAAGTCAAAAAAAAAGAGACAAAAGATAGTCATCCCCCTCCCCAAGAGGGTGTCATGGATTATGGGGGAGTGGGGAGAAACACTCTGAAAAACCTGGACAAACAACTAATATATAATGCAGGATAAACTGGATGTAATCAGTTGAGAGAAGATATTAGCATTGAGTCCTCCAGTTTGCACAATGAAATTAGAGTATAGCCTTTTTTTTTTTTTTTTTTTTTGATGGGGTTACCTACCATGGAATTAGGCATACCACTCAGCTCCTTATGAAGAGGACATGGGGAACTCATCTTATTGTTCTCCAATAATTGAGTTTGACTTTTGTTGGGAAAAACAACCCAATCCCTACAGTCTATATAGTCAGAGCTATTTTTAAAAAAAGAAAAAGAAAAGCTGCTTTGTGTCCTTTCTCTCTTTTCACAAATTTTTACTCATCTGAATTTCTAGCCAGGGTATAATTTCTCTGCACAACATTCTGCTCCCCCTTATAGCAGAAATACATGACAGTGGGAAATGTATGCTTTCCCAGAATTTCAGACTAGAATTTCTTGAATCTCCCAATTGCCAGCTATTTTTTTTTTTTAGCCTTTTGGATATCTTTTTGAACACATGTTAAAGACTAGATCCTGAAGATGGAAGTTACCACGAGTCACTTCTTAGTTCAAGAGTTAACTGAATTTAAGAATCAAGACCAGCCTCCGAGAAGGAAAGATTTCCATAACAGCATACTTCTCAAAGACCACCTATAGGAGGACCTTATAGCTAAAGGTCCAAAGCAATATAATAACCAACTAGGACATCTAGACCTTGACAAACCATTGTAATCACTGCTGTGAATTGTTTGGATAGTTCTGACCCAAGATGAATGAGAAATATCTCTTCAGCCTACCCATAAAGAGTCTTTACCTTCTTCCAATGGTACATAAAGAGTATAATAAGCTATTTTAAGTGTTTTATTTTTCCTGTCTTTGCTCATGGTACCTATGAGTCCTTTCCATCTTAGGCAAAGCAGTTAAAAAAAAGAAAGAAAGAAAAAATTGTCCTGAAATCCATATTGCATATTGAGTACCTTTCTGGAAGAGTTCTTTAATGCCCACATTTGGGAAGATTTTTAAGGTGCAAGCCATACATAAGTTATATTTTAGAGATTTTCCTGAAGGAACCTAAGTAAGGTTAATGATCCAGAGAGAAACTAGGAAGACATGAAGAAAGGGGCAGGCCTACAGGGTCCATTTCACATAAAAGAAAAGAGCATACTTTGGGAAGGACATAACCTCATTTATTGTGACCCCATTATAAATTTGGAATTAGTAATGACACACAAAGACCAAAGTTGACCTTTTGCTAAACAAATGAATAAGTAAGTAGAATAAAAAATAGATAAGAATGAATAGGTAAAGAGAGAAGAGCCTTTAAAACTATTAGCTATCAAGTTTCTTTAGGCTGTTTTTAAGAGATTAATACCTTAGAACTTTTAATCAACTGAGAGGTTAATCACAATTTTTTTCTAGTCACAGAATGATAGAAATCAAAAGCTAGAGGAAATTTAGATATCATCTAATCTTACATTCCTTAGTTATTATATAGGGAAATTAAGGCCCAGAATAAACAGTCCCAGAAATTCAAAATTGGAGACATTTAATGTTCAGCCTTTGTTTCAAGTTATAGGTAGGATATAGCTTTGCCTCCATTTTCTTGCTCTCATCTCTCCTCCACTTCTTGCAAGCTTTCTTCTACCTTCACCACTTCAATGAAACTATTGAAATCCTCTCTCAGAGGTCACCAATCACCTACTTTTCAGATCCAAAGACCTTTTTTTTCAGTCCTCATAGTCCTTAACTTTTCTGCAGCTTTAACCCTGTGATCCACTGTCTTCTATAAGGTATTGACTTTCCTCCATCCATCCTTTGACCTTAGGGCTATCATACTCTCCTAGTCTACCCCCCACCTCTCTAACCACTTCCTCATTATCTAGAAAACAGCATGAGAAAGTCAAAAAAAGCCTGTTCTGTGACCAAGGAAGTTGGTTCAATTCCTGACCACAATTTACTAGTTGGATCAAAGTCTCATAAGATCATAATTAGAAGTGACCTTGGAACCTATCCTGTCCAAAACCTTCATTTTACAGATGAGGAAATGGAAGCTTAACAGGCTTAAGGTACTAGCTCAGAGTCTCCAACTCCAAATCTGGCACACTTTATACTGTACAGTGACTCCAAGTGAATCATCTCACCCTTCTGAATTCAGTTTCCTCATATATAAAATGAGAAGAACACGTGCTTGGTCAGCCAGAAAGATAAACCCTTTTTGTCTTATCTTGACAGAAAGTAGAACTTCACACAGATTCTTGCAGTCTCCTTGCAGTCCCCCTTATGCCAATACCCTGTGACCCTGCCCCAATATCCTTTTATGTGTTGTCTTATCCCGTTAGAATGTAAGAGCTTTGAGGATACAAACTGTCTTTTTTACTTATATTTGTATCACCAATGGTTAGTATAGTGTCTGACAAATAGCAAGTGCTTAGAAATTATCTCACCAGTCCATTATGAAAATTATACTTTATTTATTGTAAAGTACTATAGAAATTGGACCATTAGCCATAAGCAACAATGTTTATCAAACCACATGGCATGATTTCACAAGGGAATAAAATTCAACACAGGAAGGAAGGAAATAAGCATTTATTGAGTACTTGCTATGTGTCAGGCACTATGTTCAGTGCTTTAAAAATATTATCTCATTTGATTCAAACAAAAATTTTGTAAGATAACTGCTATTATTATCCCTATTTTACAGATAAGTAAACTGAGGTAAATAGAGGTTAAGTGACTTGCCTTGGATAACAAAGCAAATAAATGTGTGAGTCTGGATTTGAATTCTGATCTTCCTGACAATACCTACAGGAAGTGAGATTGCCTCAGCTTCTTTTTCGATAGAATCTCCTTACAACAAAGTTCAAGTGGGCAAAATAAATCAACACATCGAACATGTCTGAAGATGAATGACTCATTCTGAATTTATAGTCTTCCAAATTTGTGCCAAATAGCAAATTCACTGAATTTTCTTGAAAGTCACCCATTCTTGAGAAATTTTACATTTCTTTTTTATTTGGACCTTTGATCCAGTCATTTTTCAGTCACGTCCATGACTCCATTGAGGATTTTCTTGGCAAAAATGCTAGAGTGGTCTGCCATTTCCTTGTCCAGCTCATTTTACAGATGAGGAAACTGAGGCTACCAGAATTAATGATTTGCCCAAGGTCACACAGTCAGTAAGTGTCTGAGTACAGATTTGAACTCAGGGAAATGAGTCTTTCTGACTGCAGGTCTGGCACTCTATTCACTGAGCCACCTAGCTACCAGTTTGGTCCTACTGAGGGGGAAAAAAAACTGATAACTCATTTTGTCAGTTCTGTAAGAGCAACTAACACTATTCCCAGAGGAAATAATAGCCTCAATCAGAGATCATAAGGAAACAATGAGTTCACTTTAATCCCTAGTGGGACCAGAGGAAGAAACTCTCTAATGGATAGAAAGAGGAAAAGAATGGCAAAGATGTTGATTACATTTTCAAAGTTCCAATTTCATTTCAAGAGCAGAACATGCCTCCAAGCATGTCACAACAAAATATAAAGTAGCTGTTCTTAATTACTCTTTTCCAGAGCCCTTCACTGTGGATTAATAGTGTGGATGCTGCTTCTACAAAACTAATATAATAAAAAATTATACTAAATTGTTTTCTAATCATTCACTCAAAAACTAGACTGATAACAGTATCATTACCTGACCTCTATAATAAGTCCTCATCACTTCAATGTCTCTCCTTCTGAAATTCTAAAGGAATAATAGGACTCAGAGAAAAACATGAAACTTCAGAGGCAGTAGAATTATTGAAACTCCAGGAACATTGGAAGCAATGGAATCCATGGGCAGTGAGAATAATGGAGCTTCTGAGACAATGGAAATAATGGAATTCCAGGGAGAATGGGAACAATGGAACTGCAGAGGTAGCTTGATTCAATACAACTTTGGCAGGAAAAAAATAGACCTCTAGAGGTGTAGAAAATGGAACAGATTGTTTTCTCTAAAGTCTCAATTACAATATTCTTACTATTTACCTTGCTTTGTTCTCCTGTGGGGTTATCCCAAAGTTAGACACTTAAAGGGAACTTCAAAATTCATGTCCTCATTAGGGAATTAAAGACAATTGAGAATAGCCAGTTTTAGTGAAGCCTACCTATATCAGCATTTTTCCAAGTAAAATTTACAAATGCCAAAAATAAAAAAAAAAAATTTAATTACAAGCTTATTATGGAATATCAATACTGAAAAAGAAATCTGTTTATAACTAGTTATATTTAATTAATTAATACATAAAATATTGTAACAATCTTTAAAGCATGTCCTATACATTTCCATCAACATTTTTAGGTTAACCATTCATTCTTACTCATTTCTCTTCTGTTAAGTACATTCTCCTTCTCTGGTTCCATTTTCCCTTTGCTTTACATTAATTCATAAAATTTTGTCCAGATTTCTTTCTATTCCTTTTAATTGTCACTATTAATTAAATTATATGATTTAATATAATTTATATACAATTCATTTAATCAGTATCCTCCTACTGAACATTTAGATTACGTTGAGTATTTGCAATTAAATATAATGAGGCTATGAATATTTTAAAATATCTGAACTTTTTCATTATAACAATTTCAGGGTATCTCACAAATTTTCTCTTAAAGATATTAAAGATGGGAAAGGGACCTGTATGTGCAAAAATGTTTGTGGCAGCCCTTTTTGTAGTGGCTAAAAACTGGAAATTGAATGGATGCCCACCAATTGAAGAATGGCTGAGTAAATTGTGGTATATGAATGTTATGGAATATTATTGTTCTGTAAGAAATGACCAGCAGGATGAATACAGAGAGGCTTGGAGAGACTTACATGAACTGATGCTAAGTGAAATGAGCAAAACCTGAAGATCATTATACACTTCAAAAACACTACTATATGAGGATCAATTCTGATGGACATGACCCTCTTCAACAATAAGAGGATCCAATCAGTTCCAATTGATGAGTAATGAACAGAACCAGCTATACCCAGCGAAAGAACACTGGGAAATGAGTGTGGACTACAACATAGCATTTCCATTCTTTCTGTTATTGTTTGCTTGCATTTTTGGTTTTTCTTCTCAGGTTATTTTTACCTTCTTTCTAAATCGATCTTTTTTGTGCAGCAAGACAACTGTATAAATATGTATACATATATTGTATTTAACATATACTTTAACATATTTTACAAGTATGGGATTACCTGCCATCTAGGGGAGAGGATGGAGGGAAGAAGAGGAAAAGCTGGAAGAGAAGTTTTTGCAAGGGTCAGTGTTGAAAAATTACCTACACATATATTTTGTCAATAAAAAGCTATAAAAAATTTTTTTTTCTCTTAAATAGGGCACTGTTGGGATAAGATACCTAATTAGGGCTATTATTATTATTATCATTTTACTTGAGAACAAGATGGGGCTGAGAGCAGTCAAATGACATACAACACAATAAACATTTATTTGGTCTACTATGGACCAGGTACTGTGCTAACACTGAAGAAACAAATAAGAAAAAAAAAAAAAAAAAAAAAAAGAAAATTCATGCCCTCAAAGAACTTACCATGGGAGAAGACAATAAAAAGGAAGCTAAAGGGGGGGAGGGGTGGCGCCAAAGGGTACCTTGGAGTCAAGGTATGATGATGGTGGAGTTGAACCAAATAGCCAATGAGAAATAAAATGTTGGCTGGGAATTCTGAGCACTCGATAAAGGGTAGGTTTAGGATATTTTTGGACTTCTGGTCCAAGGGAAAAAAACAACTAAGGTTACCAATAAAGGGTGAGTATCAAAGCTGAATCAATCTCTCTGATGATAATAGAATGAAAATCACAAAGCTAGAAGGAAAGTAAGACTCGTCCAGAATCACACAGCTAGTATCTGAAGCAATATTCACTTTAGCGCAATATTCTATCTACAATAACATCTATATGAGGCAATAGTGTGATTCCTTTAATGGTCTCCAATCTTTTTGATCCTATGTTCTCATTAGTGAATAGTTTTTGGATAAATATCCTCAATATGTATATATTTACTTATTTAGATATTATGTAAATTTAATAGTGAAATGGACAAAGGACGAGTGTCCCCTCCCCTCCCTCAGTCTTAGGGCCTGGAGCTCACAGAGAAGGGTCTGCTCAGCTAGATTAAAGGAAGTGTTTTGCACCTCAAAGTGCCTGCTCTACAATGAGGGGTATCTGTTCGATAACCCTGACCTATAAACTATGTTAAACATCTGCCATTGTATCTTTTGTCCTGTAAAGTCAAGTCACTGTTTAATGTCAAAATGTGCCAGCAAGGGTGAAAAAGAATGCTTATAAAGCTGTCCCTACTTCAGTTGAGCACAGAACCATGCCAGAATCCTACTGGAGGTCCGTCCTGGCCATGCAGACCATCTAGGCCAGTTACAAATAAATTATTTCTAAATTATGAATTACTATAGCCATCTTGAATTTTATTGCCTGGGCTATTTCACTAGTATGCTAAAATTATTTCATAAAACTTATATAAAAATAGAAATTTTAAAGGATTATATAAAGGTTAAATAATATTAAATAAAAATACATATAATATATGTATATTTATGTAAGTGTATTTGTTTAATGTAATAATTTATGTAACATAATAAATATAAAATAAAAATAGTACAAAAACTTTTATGTTCTCACTAAAAATTATAATCAGTAATGACGTCAGTGAGAGTAATTCTATATACTTCATTTTCTTCTTAAACATTTAAATTTTAAAGAATATTGCAACATAGTGTTTTGAAGTATAGTTCCAAGGTTACCCTGCCATAATATTCAGTTTCAAGTAAAATATTGAGGTGTCACAAAGATGGAAGAAGTACATCATTATCTATGTTTGCAAAATCATGATACTCACTTTTCAATCCCATCTGCCAAAAAAGCTGCTAAAAATCTATCTTTCCTGATATTAACCAGTTGTGCTTTCAAACTATTCAGACCTGTTGTATTTTCATATTTTTAAATGGGTTCAATATTCACTAAAATTCTGTGTAAGATTTTTAAACATATTAAGATATTCTGCTTCTGATTTTTATTATCAAAAAATGCAAATACAAGAGTTTTATAGGTGATATATATATCATTTTCAGCAGCACAGAGAGGATAGAGTTAAATATGTAGAAGGAGTGGCTGGTGCCAGTACCAAATGCTGCAGAGAGATGAAGGAAAGAAATTGAGAAAAGGCCATCAGATTTGGCAATTAAGAGATATGAAAGAGAACTAGTTTTAAAAAGAGTGGTTTCAATTGAGGGAAGAGTCAAGGATAATGAGGAGGTTGAGAGTCTAGAAGACTGGAAAGATAATCCTTGATGGAAATAGAGAATTTCAAAAGGGGGTAGGTTTGCAGGGAAAGATAATGTAATGAGATCTGCAAAGCATTTTGCAACCCATCCATACCTGCTTATACTGAGAGATTCATTCTGTACTGATAAAAAATAAAAAGGGGAGGGGCCCTTAACCACTAAGTACTGCTCTGGAGAACAGAATTTACTGAGAGATATATAGGTCACCTATTAGGTAATCGGGGAAACAGACTGCAGGGAGGGAGAGTCCTTAGAGTAAAATTTTCTCTGCAAGTGAAGTTTAGTTTATAACTGTCCTCAGCAACCAATATCTACTTGGTCACAGGAGGCTTGCACTGTAGAGAGGGTGATGGAGAGGTGGACTGGAAATCATTGAGCAATAAAAGGTGAAATGACAGTCAAGTCGGAGAGAAATCAAGTCATAGCCTTTATTTTGGGGGCTTTAAGTGATAACATCTCTAAGATCTCCCATCATGTTTGTTCCAATTTAACCAACTGGATTAGATTTTAAGAAGGCAGCTGGGTTGTTTAGTAGATAGAACATTGGTCTTAGAATCATTATCGTATAAATTCAGAAGTTTCCTTTAGATATTTACTGTGTGACCTAGGAAAGAGACTTAACTTAAAATGGAGATAATAATAGTACCTTACCTCCTGGGATTGTTGTGAGGATCCAATGAGCTAATATAGCATGCTTTACAAATCTTGAAGATCAGTTTCAAGGAAATCAAGGAAGGGAGGGAGGGAGGGAGGAAGGAAGGGTGGGGAGGGAGGAAAAAAGAGGAGGGAAGGAGGAAATAAGAGAAATTCAAATTAAAACAACTCTGAAATATAACCTCATTACTATCAGTGGCTAACATGATGGCAAATGTTGGAGGGGATGTAGAAAAATTGGGACACTAAAGCACTGTTAGTAGAGTTGTAAACTAGTCCAGTCATTCTGGAGAACAATTTGGAACTATGCCCAGAAGGCTATAAAACTATGCATACACTATGACCCAGCAATGTCTCTACAAGTTCTATGTACCAAAAAGATCAAAAGAAAAGGGAAAATGGCCTATTTGACAAAAGGGAGAATGGCTAAACAAGTCATGGTATATGGTTGTTGACAGAACACTATTGTGCTATAAAAAATGACAAGCAAGATGATTTCAGAAAAACCTGGAAAGACTTCCATAAACTGATCCTGAGCAGAATGAGAGAATATTGTACACAGTGACAACAACACTATAATGATTAATTATGAAAGACCTAGCTACTCTGATTGAGACAGTGATCCAAGATAATTCCAAAGGACTCATGATTTTAAAATGGCATCTACTTCCAGAGAGAAAACTGATAAAGCATGAGTACAGATGGAAGTATAATTTTTTCACTTTATTTTTCTTCTTAGAAAATGGCTAATAGGGAAACATTTTACATGATTTCACCTGTATAATTGATTTCATATTGTTTGCCTTCTTAGTGGATACAGGAGAGACAGGAGAGATAGAACTGAAATTTTTAAAAATGTTAATCAATATTAAAAATAAATAACAATTATAAAAAGAAAGCTTTTACTCCCATTGCTACATTGCTATGAGATATGGAATGTTACTGTCTGAAAAACTAAAAATGAATGCTATGCACAGAATAATAGGTAAATGTATAGTAGATACAAGTAGGTTGAAAGATATAATAAAGAACTTTGAAGAACTAGAATAAGGGGAATCAGTAGGGAAATGTATAAAAAAAAGAAAGACAGAAAATGGACTGGTCACATGGTAGAAGCAAGGAATGGCAGGAGATCCCAATTGGTTCACTGTATTCCTGAGATGCCAGGAGAAAGAAAGGAAGTTTTTCTAGTGGACCCCATCTAGCAAATTTATGAAAGGACATGGACAATTTGCACAGGATAAGCAGGTATAGATAGGTTGTTATTTATATCATTAGGAAATATCATTAGAAAAACCATACAAATCAATAAGTTCAAATCCATTTTAGCAAATTTTTTTTATTATACAAGTTTTTATTCACCTTAATATAGCCAAACATATCTACTTGTTCTGAAAAAGGTCCAATTACTAGATCAAACAAAAGCAGTGAGAGTGGGTATACTTTTATGATACATGAATTTTTAGCAAAAATGCTTCTAATATTTCTCCATTTTATATGATTGTTGATTCTTGCTTATGGTGAATACTTTTTATTGTGTTGAGGAAAAATCCTTCAATATCTATTCTTGTTAGTACTTATATCATGAACAAAGATTAGTTCTTATTCAAGGCCACAAATTACTTCTTAAAATTTTTAATATGTATTTTTCAAGATTTTCCTTCAAATGAAAAGCCAAACTTTTAAGTAGATTCTGACTCTTATATAAAAGATATAGGAAAACAATCAACTATGTGCCAGGCACTGTGATAAACACTGAGAATATTTTTTTAAAGGGGGGGTGAGTGTATGAATCATTCCTGCCCTCAAAAAGCTAACATGAAAATGTGAGAAACAATATGTACATAAAGAACTACATTTTAGATACAAAGCAGGTGAACAACAACTTTATAAAGGGAGGCAATCATAGATTGAGGATCAGAAAAAGTAAGTGGCTTATGACCTGAATCTCAAAGTAATCTAAGAATTCTAAGAGGTAGATGGAAGGAAGAGCTTTCCAGTCGCTGGTAACAGCCAGTATAAAGGCACAAGATTAAGAGATGGAGTGCCATGTCTAAGAAACAGCAAGTAAGCTAGTTGTGTTTGGTCTCTAAAGTTCATGATTAATATGCAAATAGAATGGAAAAATTAAGAGTCAAGGTTACAAAGAGCTTCAGATGTTAAATAGAGGAATTTACATTTTATCCTGGAGTAATACTGTCACTAGAGTTTATTGAATAGGAGAGAATGCAATAGGAAAATCTATGTTTATCCCTTCCCTCTTGAGATTATCTCCAATTTACCCTATATATCTTTTGTATGTACATATGTGTTGTCATAATATCTCCTCCATTAGAATGTGGGCTCCTTGAGAGCAGGCATTCATTTTTTGCCTTTATTTTATCTCCAGGACATAACAAAGAACTTGGAACATAGAGATATTTAACTAATGTTATTCAATTTGATTTTAGGAAAAGTCACTTTGTCAGCTGTCACTGGTAGATAATAGAGGCAGAGAAACTGATTAGAAGTCTGTTTCAGTAATTCAAGGGAGAAGTAATAAAGACCTGAATTAGGTGGGTAGCTGTTTGAGTGTAGAAAAGGGGACAGATATGAGAGTTGTTTCATGATTGTAAATGTAGAGAAAATGATTATATATAGGCAGTGACATTGAGAAGTAGAGGATGAAACTGATATTGTCAAGATTTGGTGAATGGGAAGATAATGTAGCCTTCAATAGTAATAGTAAAGTTGGGAGGAGTGGGTTGGGTGAATAAGGAGAATGAGTTTTGGTTTTTGATGTATTGGGCAACGTTCAATTCAAGATGTCTGATAGGAAGTTAGTGATATACCTGACCAGAGTTCAGGAGAGAGACTAGAGTTGGGTTTCTTGTAAGAGGGCTTTGACAAGTGTGCAGGTATTAAGGGACAAGAACAAATAGAATATGAAGCTTTGAATGGCTGATCTTCAAAATCAAGAAAGTAGCAGAGACAATACAATTACACCTAAATCATGGACTATCTCAGTACCTTATTTCTAGTCATTCATTTGCATAACATAAATGGAAAAAATTTTAATAGTAATTAGAAAACTATCAAAATATGAATCTCATCATGATCTTTGGGCAAATTACCAAGAAATATACTGGAGGATCCTCATAATTTAGATTGCAGTCTTTCACTAAGGAGACCCAGTCTTAAGCAAGAAGTATGATAAAAGGAAAACAACAGAAAGGTTATAACTGTCTGCACTGCCACCTGCTGAAGGTGAAAACAAAACAAAAACCCAGAGCTCAGCCAAGGCAGCAGAACTAGAGAGACATCTGTCAATTCTAGATCAGGGATGTCTACCCTTTCTGAAAGACCTGAGGGCTTCACCTGAAGCCAGTGTTGGAGATTACAGATGCCACTGAAAAGAAAATATAATCTAGTTTTACTACAAAACAGCTCAGCTAAAGGATTTCGGCAGACTAACCTATCTAACCCAGATGCCTTGCCCCATGAGGAGCTAATGAAGGTCCAGGAATGGGACGGCCCAGACTATCAAAAGATCTGCCTAACTAGTTTAGATACCAAGTCTAATGGTGAATTTTGTAAGGATATTTCAAGAAAAGAAGAAATTGAGATCCTACATTTCTAAGAGAGAGAGAACTATAGGGACCTACAGTTCTAAAGTTATAAGTTGCTTTGGCCACATGTGTTCCGTACACATGTGACTAATTATCAATGTGTTTTAGGTCTATACCCACTCTTTCCCACAGAGGCTATGCAGAAATGTGGGAGTATGTGCTCAGGGTTTTATACACTATTTGATTAAATATCTTCATGAAGAGTCAATTGAGTTTATTGGCTAAATATTAATGGAAAGCATCCCCATGGGAACTCAACCTCTACAATCTTAAGAGAGTAGCCATCCATGAGGTGGTGGCTACCACTAATGATAGTAAGTGCCCTTTGAGGAAAGAGGACGGGGGAGTGAGAAGATATTACAGGTAGATTTGAGAATCACCTGCATAAACATGAATATTGAACCCATGGGAGACAATGAAAATTGTGAAAAGATAAAACAAGAGGGTCCAGGATATGGCCTTCAGGAATAACTGCAGTTATTGGGGAAAGTATCAGTGAAAATTCACCCAAGGGGACTGAGATGTAGTAAAATAAGCAGGAATAGCACCAAAAAGCAGTATCACAGAAACCCACAGAAAATAGATAAACTAATACAGGAAGTAAAATAGAGCCAATAGTGTCTAATGCTATAGAAGTGTCAAATAAGATGAGGAATGAGAAAAAACTACTGCATTTGACAATAAAGAGACCACTCAACATTTGGAGAGATCGGTCTTTGTTGAATGATAAGATAAAAAAACCAAAAACCAGATTGTAAAGAGTTTAGAATCAATCAATAGACAAACATTTGTCAAATGTCAACTATATGCCATGTACTGTGATAAGAGCTGGGGATACAAAAGGAGGCAAAATACAATCCCTGAGGGGCAGCTAGTTGGTGCATTGGTTAGAGCAACAGCCCTGAAGTCAGGAGGACCTGAGTTCAAACAGATTTGAACACTTAACACTTCCTGGCTGTGTGACCCTGGGCAAGTCACTTAACCCCAATTGCCTCAGGGGAAAAAAATACAGTCTCTGACCTCAAGGAGCTTACAATCTAATGAAAGAAGATAAGAGAAAGAAAGCTTGAGACACAAAAGGTAAAGAAATCAATCGATAAAAATATAATAAACACCTATTATGTAGTAGGCACTGAGCTAAGAGAGATACAAAGATAACAATGAAGCAATTTTTACCCTCAAGGAGCTTATACTCTAGGGAATGGGGAGAAAATAATATTAGACACATAAATAAATATATACAAAATAAAATAAATTTATTTTAGGGAGAAAGCTCTAGCAACTAGAGGTACCTCAGCAAAGACATTTGAATTGAGCTTTTTAACTAAACCAGGGATTCTAAGAGGCAGAGAGTAGGAATGTGTGTACTCTACTCATGAGGGAAAAGACTAGAAAAAGTTCATGTACAAGAAACAGTAACTAGGTCAGTTTTCCTAGAACAAAGAATGAAGGAAGGAAGGCTGGATGTAGTCAGTACTTTAATTAGAGATTTTTGTATTTGATTATAGGGACATAAGGGATTCTAGTTTTATTCTTAAACTAATGATATTAAGGCCATAAAATTTTAAATCATCATTTCTAGAACAAAACTGTCATTCATGGAAAATTTGCCCAACTCTATTTCAAAAAAAAAAATGTATGTATGTATTTCTTTAGTTTTTACATAATCTTTATTTTCCAATATATTCCTTCTTATCCCTTATCCAAAAAGCTGTTATCCATTAAACAGAAAAATGAAAGAAAAGTGGAGAGAGAAAAAAGAAAGAAAACAAATTAAAAGGAATTTTTTTTAAATAACCAATATATCAATTCCAACAGTGTATATAGTATAGTCTGTCACACCCATTATATATTTCTTTTACTGTAGCAAGCTTAGTCAGCATAATTACCAGCATTGGTTTCCATTTTTATTTGTTTGTTACATATATTGTCTTCCTAGTTCAACTCATTTCATTCTGTATCTGTTCCTATAAGTTTTTCTTACTTCTCTGTATTCTTCATATTCATTGAACCAAAAGATTGTCTTTTGTAAATACACTGAGATAATTTGCTATTATCAATTATTACTCTTTAACATCATTTGGTTCTTTCTGTTTCTCTGTCTCTGTCTTGGTCTCTCTGTCTCTGTCTTGGTCTCTCTGTCTCTCTTTCTCTCTCTCTCTCTCTCTCTCTCTCTCTCTCTCTCTCTCTCTCTCTCTCTCTCTCTCTCTCTCTCTCTCAGAACAGACACGAACACATTGGTATGGAGAGAGAACTCCCTTCACTAATGCAAACAGGTGGATATTCTACTTTAGATGCCCTGAGTATCTATGCAGATGATCCCCAAATCTACTTGTAACATCTCCTCACCCTTACTATTCTCAGTTCTCAGAGGACAGTTACTATCTTTAAGTAATACTCATAGATGGATATTCTTAAGACTGTAGATCCTGAATTTCCAAGGGTGCAGATAGGGGAGACATACATTAACACATAGCCAAAAGACTCAATTACCTCAACAAAAACATATCATATGAAAGCATAATTAATACTTTCCCAGAGTCATATATTCAATATGTGACAAAGGCAGGATTTGAACCTAGGTCTTACTAACTATAAGACTACTACCTGCTAAGTGTATTCCCCAGGATTACAATTAGTAAGTATAAAACTGGGATTCTAATCCAGGTTTTACAAGGTAATGATTTTTTCCACTATCCCCTACTGCCTCTCAAGCATTGTGCATTCAGACCTCTTGCAGTCTCTGTCCACTTTCACAATCCACAGATTGACCAATAAGTCAGTTTGATGGCTGTAGCTTTCCAAAAAGCTATTATCCATTAAACAGAAAAATGAAAGAAAAGTGGAGAGAGAAAAAAGAAAGACTAGACTCCTTTCATGGCTTCCAGATAATTGAAGGATGGGATTAGACTAGAATCAATTCACTTAAAAAAACTAAGACATTAAATTCACTAACAACATAACTGTCTACTTTGCTGTTGTTTTAGTACTTCCTTCTTCCATGGGCAACCATATATAATAGACATCATTATCAAATTGATGAATTGGTCCAACACTGAAGTGAATTCTCTTGTCTTCAATACGCAATCACAGGGTGAACATCATGATGATGATGATGAAGATGAAGATGCTACTGCTGATAATGATGACAATAATATCCACCATTTATTTAAAGCAGCATATGATAGTTTTCAAAGTCCTTTATAAATGCCTGCTTTTGGTAGATTTTATTATATTCATTTTTCAGCTAGGAAAACTGAGGCAGGCAGAGTTTATGTGATTTATTCAAATAAGTATCTGATGTCAAATATATTGAAGGAAATCTAGAGAAAAAAATGTAAAGGAAGAAGATTTAGTAGTATAAGATCTTAAACTATATTATAAGGCAGTAATTATTAAAACTACCTGGTACTAGCTAAGAATTAGAAAGGTAGATCAATGGAATAGAGTAGACATACAATCTACAGCAGAAAGTAAATGCAATGTAAATGTAATAACCAGGTACTTGACAAGTTAAGGACAAAATTTGGGATAAGAATTCATTATTTGGTAAAAAAAAAAAAATTGTTTGGAAAACTGGAAAGCGGTTTGGCAGAAACTGGGCATAGACCAGTAACTTACATTATTTAACAAGATATGCATTTATGACCTAGATAAAAAGAGAGATTTTACTTAGAAGAACATGGAACATATTACTTATCAGACTTATGGACAAGTGAATAATTTATGAATAAATAATAGAAAGCAAAGTTAGGTATAAAATGGATCATTTCACTTAATTAAAAAAGATTTTGTACAAATAAAACAAATGTACCAAGATCAGAATTGATGTGGACTTTGAACTTACTCTCTTCTTTTGTAAGGAAGGAGCCCAGTTGTCTGTTATCAGGTATAACCAAGTCCTAGACTATCCTGTTTGTAAAGAATGATCATAAGACCAAACTCTTTATCATCCTCCATTGTCTATCCCTCCAACTTCTGGGCATCTTTAAACAATCTTTGAGATATTGATCAGCATATCTTTAGACAGGTCTGGGAGATAGTCTGCCAGGTACATCTGCTTTGTCTTTGATCCCTCCCTCTGATCTACTAAATTCTTTGCTACTTCCCCTTCTCCCCTGAGAAATTTCCAAGGTTATATTTCTCCCATAAAAGATATGATCATGATGATCTTTGCTAAGTCCTTTTCAGACTACGTCCACTATAAGATATTTTCTCCCTCATAGTGTCTTTTCTTTAATGGTGTCTTTCTCCTAACCATAGCTAATTCTGGTTAGTCTGCTAAACTCCTCTATGGATTTAACCTGCCAGTAAATAGCATACTCAGACTTCATGACATATTCCTTTAATGGATTCTTCCAAATGCTTTTTTTTGGTAACCCCATTGCTCTCCCAGATCTGTTATATATTTCCCACTCCTGATGCCTATTTGACCTCTTCATTTTGTCTGCAATCCCTTCTCTTAAATAAATGTCCCTTTTGACAAAGAGAATGATTGTGTAATGCCAAAGGTCACTTTTAATGGGGTGACCAGTTCCTCCATTTGTCCTATTTCGTATTCTGCCTTAAGGTTGTGACCCTCCCCTCTTAATGGTTGAGATAAAGGTGTTATAGACATTCCTTAATGTCATTAGAATATCAGTAACCTCCATCTATGAGGCTATCCCCACCTAGGTCTCTGCATTATGTCAATGTCTCTCTGCATTATGTCAATGTTCTTGTTATTCCATAAAAGGCTTGCTGTCCCAATACTCGGGGCTAGACTCTTTGAGATGATAGTCTTGTCTAGCCCTGGGATCCATTGGTCCCAGTATTTCTCTCCATTTAATAAACTATTGAATTGGTCTCTAATCTCTGTCTTGCTCAGTTTCTTTTGGCATACAATCATAGTGAATTTTTTATTTATTTCAAATTAGGAATTATTATCCTGACCTCATCAAGAAGGAAAACAGAAAATTGAATTCTGATCTTCTTTACTCCATGTCTAACATTCTGGCCACTGTGCCATGTAGCCCCTTTTTCTATTTCCTTTCTCCCTCTCACTCCCTATTTTGAGTCTAAGTAAGGGTTTAACAAATATATTTACAGAATTAAGTAATGCTCAAATTCTTATAACTGAGGTAACATTTATTTACAAAAAAATCTTTTTTGCAGAATGTATGACAAAAAAAGAAAGACAATTTCTCATTCCAAAGATGAATGGAAAACCTAGTTTTTCTGTTCTAGCCAGAAATAAGCTCAATATTGAGTTTCATTTCACCCATTAGGGAAACAGAATCCCATTATATCACAACTATGCAGCATTTGATTGAAATACCCTTCATCGTCAAGATTCTTCATACATGCAAATAATATTAAAAACAAAATAACTTGGGACAACATCATATTTTTAGCCGCTAGCCCAAAAGTAATTTTCTAACCCCTTCCAAATTTTCATAAAAAATCGTTTTGTAAGCTCACCAAATTACCACAAAGCATTTGTCTTTTATTTGAAAATAGGACTGACAACCCTTAGTTTATCAAGTCCTTTGAAAGCTTTCTTCAAGGTCTGAAAAATCTTAGGCTGTTTTTCATGCAATATTCTGACCTGTTGATTCAAATTGGTTCATGCATAAAAAATAATAATAATCAGTGAATTTGGTGGCTTGTTGTATTGTATAAACCAAACAGACTGAAGTTTGACTGAAATTTTTACTTTTCAACTCCTTATATGGATATCAAAGCACATAGAATAAACTCAAAATATTTGTCACTAAGCAAACTTTGATCTCCAAAATCTACATTGGCCCCTGCCCTATTTTTCTATCAAACTCCCATAACATTAAGCTAAAATAATAATAATGATAATCACAGATTATTAGAATTGCTCTTAGAAATAGTGTGTATTTCTGCTCTTCCATGGCGGTATTCCCAATCTTAAACTTTCCAAACCAAACTAATTTTGATTATATTACGTTAAAAAACAATATGGACAAGATTAGAAGGGAAGCAGAAAACTGGATAAAAAAATTTATATTCAAGGATTCTGAGGAAGGCCTCTTTTCTAAAATATACAGAGAACTGACTCAGATTTATAAGAATTCAAGTCATTCTCCAGTTGATAAATGGTCAAAGGATATGAATAGACAATTTTCAGAAGAAGAAATTGAAACTATTTCTATTCATATGAAAAAATGCTCTAAATCTCTATTGATCAGAGAAATGCAAATTAAGTCAACACACCTCTCAGATTGGCTAAGATAACAGGAAAAGATAATGGTGAATGTTGGTGAGGATGTGGGAAAAGTGGGACACTGACAACATTGTTAGTAGAGTTGCAAACTGATCCAACCATTCTGGAGAGCAATTTGGAACTATGTCCAAAGAACAATCAAACTGCATACCCTTAGAACCAGCAAGTGTCCCTACTGGACCTGAATCCCAAAGAGATTATAGAAAAGGGAAAAGGACCCACATGTGCAAAAATGTTGTAGCAGCTCTTTTTGTAGTAGTTAGGAAACTGAGTGGATACCTATCAATTGGAGAATGGCTGAATAAATTGTGGCATATGAATGTCATGGAATATTATTGTTCTGTAAGAAACCATCAGCAGGATGATTTCAGAGAGACCTGGAGAGACTTATATGAACTGATGCTAAGTAAAGTGAGTCCCAGAGAATATTGTACACAGCAAAAGCAAGAATATGCAATGATCAATTCTGATAGATGTGGCTCTTTTCAACAACGAGGTGATTGTGGCCATTTCCAATGCTCTTGTGATGGAGAGAGCCATCTGAATCTAGAGAGAGGGCAGTGGGGACTGACTATGGATCACAACATAGTATTTCCACCTTTTTTGTTGTAGTGTGCTTTCTGTGTTACTAACAGCCTTTCAGGGATTTACAAGGCACCCAAAAGAAGAACAAATTGTCTTATGGGTAAAGTTTTTTTTTCCCCTGAGGCAATTGGAGTTAAGTGACTTGCCCAGGATCACACAGCTAAGAAGTGTTAAGTGTCTGAGATCAGATTTGAATTCAGGTCCTCCTGACTTCAGTGGTGCTTTTATGGATAAAGTTAACCATGCATTTACTGGGAAATAAAAATGGTCAGTCATAAACTAAAATTAATCTTGCTTCAGTTATTTCAAGATCTGAGAATAAGAAAAAAATCTCAATTGACATTGGCCTTGGGAATTGCATTGGTCAAGTTGCTACAATAACTACTTTTTTTTTTCCCATTTTGATCTGATTTTTCCTGTGCAGCATGATAAGTGTGGGAATATAGAAGAATATTACTTGCTGTCATGTGTAGGAAGTTGGGGAAGGGAGGAAGAAAAAAATTTGGAACACAAGGTTTTGCCAGGATGAATGTTGAAAACTATCTTTGCATATATTTTGAAAATAAAAAGCTATTATTTTAAAAATAAATAATTAATGAAATTAAAAGGAAAAAAAGGAAAGTATTTGACACATTGTAATCCCCTATTAATACTTTGGGTTTTTTTATTTATTGGAAGGAGCTTCAGGGGTTATCTGGTTCAAATTCTACTTGAATAAGAATCTCCTCTTCAAGTAGTAATACAATCATCACTTGAAGACTTAAAATGATGGAGAAGACCCTAACTCCCAAGGGATCCCATTTACTCTTTGGATGAGAGTACCCTAAGTGTTGGGAAGTTTTCTCTAATGTCATATATTTAACAAATACTTTTAAGAAAAATTTCACCTATTGTTCTTAGTTCCTGACTTTTAGATCCAAGCAGAACAAATCTAATCCCTCTTTTATATATCAGTTCTTCAAAAACTGGTCATTAATTTAGAGGATATAAAGTATCTTACAAGCCACTTAACCCCAGATGAGAAAACTGAGACCCAGATAAGATAAGTGGCTTGCTCAAGGTTACATTAAGTAGTGAGAGAGGCAAGATTGAACACAGATCCTCTGACTCCAAAATCAGTGTTCTTTCTCTGGCGTCATACTCTCAAGATAATTATCACAAATGGTAGTCCTCTCACCATCCTAGTTGTCATGTAGCTGCAGAAAAATCATTCAGCTTTACTTTCTTATTGCCAATCCCACCATGAAAAAATCCCTCCCCCAGGCCCCTCATTCCCCTTTTATTATTGTTTATTCATTTTCAGTCAGCTCAGATTCTTCATGATCCAATTTGGAGTTTTCTTAGCAAAGATACTAAAGTGGCTTGCCATTTCCTTCTCTAGTTCTTTTTACAGATGAGGAAACTGAGGCAATCAAGGTTAAGTGACTTGCCCACATCGCTAGTTTCTGAAACCAGATTTTAACCCAGAAAGGTTAAAATTCTGACTCCAGATTGAGCATTCTATTCACTGTACCACTTAGCTGCTTTTCCCACTACCTTCCTCTTTAAAAAAAAATTTTTTTTTTTAAAGCTATCAGTAAAACCAGGTCTCTGAAATATTTTTAGGCCTTTTGCCTGATTTTTCTGCAGGCCTGTCCTAATTGCATTGAGTCCCAGAAAATGTGGGTTAGCAGCTTCCATTTATGACTATGTTAATAAAAGACAGTAAATAGCAAAGCAAATATAGATCAGATGTTACAGACAATATTTTTCCTGGCTAAGGAGTCAAGCCTCTTTCACTGCCCAGGGCTTCACCTGGTACTCATTTATTATAGGCTAAAATGCCAAGAGCAACAAAATATTAAAGTTCAATAATCTATGCAGCAAAATCAAGATTGCGACATTAAGAAGGATATCATTATAGCTTCCACTAAGAAAAGTGACCTATTGAAAAGGTGGAGAATGTGTGTCAAATTCTCCTCTGAGTGTCCTAATGACCACTCAGCTTCTTTATCTATTGCTCATATTTGAAGTCAAGTTGTATAGCCTGAAGCTTCCCCAGGTCTGTGCCTTGCTCATTTGAAATCATTCATATCAGGAAAATTGTGGGTTTCACAGATCTCATTGAAGCACAGCCAACTCCAAGAACTAAGAGCGAGCTGGCAGGAAGATTTCACCTGGCAGTCCCATAGTGCCCTTCTGAGAGCTCAGGTCTCTAGTTCAGGAACTACTGTTCTGGCCAAACCTGGCATGCCATAAAGAGGAATATATTCATACCTCGCTCTATTTTTACCATGCCCTTTAGCAGCACAAGTTATCAGAATGATTAAGCCCAGTGTTATTATTATTAGCCTTTCAGGGATTTACAAAGCACCCAAAAGAAGAACAAACTGTCTTATGGGTAAAGTTTTTTCCCCTGAGGCAATTGGGGTTAAGTGACTTGTCCAGGATCACCCATCTAGGAAGTGTTAAGTATCTGAGACCAGATTTGAATTCAGGTCCTCCTAATGGCTTCATGGCTGGTGCTTTTATGGGTAAAGTTAACCTTGCATTTACTGGGAAATAAAAATGGCATCTTTGTCAGTCATAAACTAAAATTAACCTTGCTTCAGTCATTTCAAGATCTGAGAATAAGAAAAAAAAAAATCTCAGTTGACATTGGCCTTGGGAATTGTATATGGTTTTCTTTCAACACAAATTTCCCATCAAGTCCCTTAATGGAAGTGGAAGTTGAGAGACTTTTTCTCTTAGCTCCCAGGCCATAATCAACTAGTAAGTCTGAAAGCCAAAAATCACATACATAGAGCCACTTTTTGAGAAGATAAAGCTATCAATACTCTACGAAATAGAATTATCAGGGTTCTAAGTCAATAATCACAGAAGCACAGAATTTTAGGGCTAGAAAGGGGTAGCTGTCACTAATTACCATAATAGTAATATTATAACAATAATAATAATAGCTAGCATTTTGTAAGACTATACATGTTATCTATTTGATCCTCACAATAACCTTGTAAAGAAGTTGCTATTATTATCCCCATTTTACAGATCAGGAACCTGAGGTTCATAGAGGTTAAATTATTTATCCAGGAATCACACAGCTTCAAGTCAGAGGAAAAAGTTCTATTTTCCTCAGAGTATAGCAGCAAAACAGATGACTTACTCCATCTTCTTTAATGTCATTTCCATTGATAAATCACCAATTTTTGATGTTTAACTACTTAAAAATACCAAGAACTTTAGTAGCAACTTTACTTTCTAGATCTTAAATAGATCTCCGTAGCCTCTGCTGCAGTCTCTGTAGAAGCAGTGGCCAGACTACATCTCCATAGGAATTGCTTCCTAGGATGATGGCTGGGGAAACTGGGCTGGAAGCATTGCTATTCTCAAGGTTCTTAATAGACAATTTATCCAGCTCATCATCTATAAATATACTTAAGATAGACTGCAAATTGGGCCCAAAACTGAATAGAAGTGAGATAGTAGACTACTTTGACTTTTTGAAAATTCTTTAGAAACTGAAAGGATATCCATTAATTGATATTGGCTAAACAAATTATAGTATTCTGAGATAATAGAACACTACTGTGCTATAAAAATTGATAAAGGGATTATCTTCAGAAAAACCTGCGCACTCATATGAATTGATGTAGTAGGAAATGAAGAGAACAAGAATAACAATTTATACAATAACAACTTTGTAATGACAACTTTGAAAACCTCAAGAACTCTTATCAATACAAGGACCAATTATTAATTTAATTAAATTATATAAAAATAAAAGTTCATCTTCTTAACACTAGTATGCTCCTAGTGATATTGTATTATTGTATGGTTATAAATAATGGAGTTCAATAGTTATTGAAGACTTGAGGTTGAAAACCTCAAGGGACAATGGAGAGATGTGTGGTGTGCTTCATCAGTGTGCAAATGATTACAAACAAGAAACTTCTCAAGAAAAGTGATATAAATCATATCATCAGAAAAGTGTATGACCAGAAAAAAAACATAGTAAGAGTAAGATGCAGTGCATAGGCTACACTGATGTTCAATTGGCATCCACATAATGGGAAAAGAATTTAAGGGAAGGCCCTAGCTGACTGAATAACCTCTCTCTCACTCTGGTGACTATATGGCAAAATATAGACAAGGTCAAATAGTATAAGCAAGCATGCATGGGTTGTAAGTTTGATTATTACACAGAAGACCCATATCAAATGAAATCACAATCCCATTATAATACTGAAGCATTTGTTTTTCTTTCTGGGTAACAGTCTTATTCTCTATAAAATTGTGAAATGTGCTAAGATTAACTGAGATTGAAACTCCTTGGCCACTTTTTGATAATCTTGGCTGACTCTTGTAGATTGATTATCATCCAGTACTTAAACAGGTGTAAACCTGGCTTATATAAGCAGATACTGATAATTAGGATTTTCTAGTCTGAAACTACAATGGTTAAAATGTGATGTAATTTAATATTAACTATAAAAATGAGTGGAATCTCATAATAAGAAAAATAAGTTCATATTCTAAGGTCTGCAATGTATTTTTTCACAATTGCCCCATGAGATAAGTATGGGAAGTATTGTTATGCTGATTTTACAGATTAGGAAATGTTCAGAGGCAATACATTATTTTTCCATGGTTCTGCGGTATCACAGCTGAGATTTGAATTCAGATCTCTTGAGTTCAAATCTAGTGTTCATTCCACTACTCTACATTGTTTCTCTCTCATCTTGATTTATGGCAAAGGTAAATATGAATTTGTTTTAAAAGACTTAGGATACCAAAAGAAGAGAATTCTCCTTGAGATTCAAAAGCCAAAGCTCAAGATAAATGAAAGGAAGTACAGTACTACTCAAGACAACTGGTAATCAACTTATAGCACTTATTAATATAAGAATTGGCATAGGATGAATATATATATAATCAAATATATATTCAAAAAAGATTTATTTAAACACATGGATGACCTGTACATAATGAATTATTCATGGAAACTATGTAGATGATTATGGCATCAAGAAAAACAACTGTTCTTCACTCTAATACCTTTCTTACAATCATTAACAGGGGGAAAAAAAATACTATGCTGCATGGACCATAGACTAATTCAGAAATTCTGATAATTTTGTTTAGGAACCAGCAGGAAAATTATTGGTCTTTTTAGGACAGGACACAGGAACAAATTTTCAAGGTCAAACTGGGCACACAATAGCACTGATAACTGCAAAAACAACAATAATAACTGGCATTTATATAGCCTTATATATCTTATTTAATACATATTATAGCCCTATGAAATACCACTATAGTTCTTATTAATACTACTGGGGAAATCTAGGTTCAGAGAAATTAAATTCCTTGCAATAGGTCACATGGCTAGTAAATATCTGAAACTGAATTTCAATCCAGATCTTCAAAACTCCAAGTTTAATACTTGTTAAACCAAACTCCTTCTCATATAGGACTTAGTAAAGGTTCTGTGATATAGATAAGACATAATGTAGAGCAGGTATCTAGTATGTTTCACTAGTACTCAATGTCAGCATGATAAGTTTTGAGGTAGACAGACATTGGTCAGGCACAAACATACAAAGATTTGGTCCTTTTGATCCAAAGAGAAATTAGAGAGAAAGCAGTTCAGAACCATGGAGAGCTGCCTCAAAAAAGCAAAGCCTTTATAATTTTCAGGTCCTCCCCAACCTCCTCCTTACCTCCCTACTTGATTTTTTTTTTTTTTTTTTTTTTTTTTTTTTTTTTGCTGAGGCAATTGGGATTAAGTGACTTGCCCAGGGTCACATAGGTAGGAAGTGTTAAGTGTCTGAGGCCAGATTTGAACTCAGGTCCCCTAGATTTTAGGGCTGGTGCTCCACCCACTGCACCAACCAGCTATTCCTTGACTGTCATCTTAATAGAGCTCTTTCTCTCTGTTGTGTTTTGGTTTTTAAGAGTTATTTATGTACATATATGCTGGAATCTAAGAAATCATTTTCTCTCCAATTGTTTTTGGGCTCTGAATCACCAGGAAGTTTTCTTACCTTGGGTTCCATAACCTGAGGTTCCAGAAATTTTGTCAGCAGCAAAAAGGTAGGCTCACTCAAATCACCAGATGAATAATTTTCTGGTCATCTTATCTCTCAAAGTCAAGGAGCAGAGAGTAGAACTCGGGGCTTAGAGCCCTAACAATCCTTCTCTCTCCTAGAATATTGATAGCTCTACCTTCTCAAAAACTTGGTTCTATGTATATATCTGTGTCTCTGTATATTTTGTATAGAAAGTATAAACATATCTTGCTAAGAGCTTGATATTTCAGATTTATATACATCTTCCTCAAATTTTTTTTAATTTTTATTAGCTTCTCTAAAGTTGAGAGGCAACTTTCCACTCTTCCTTGGGTCACCTTAACAGCAAGGCATGAAGCCAAATAATTTTCCTCCTAATACTAATTCTTTTAGTCACCGAAATGGGGAGAAAAACAAGATTTTTTAAATTAGTGACTTTTTAATTGCTTATTCTATCAAAAAAAATGAGCTAAGCCATGGAAAACAGAATAATAAAGATATATATAACATGCTATCTTCCATGCCAACACAAACAACCTACAAGTGGAGTATCCATCTTGCTGACAAGTAAGCAAAGTAATTTTTTAGACCAACATAATATTTTCAAGACCTTGCATAAAACAAGCATAACATACAGTATACTTGATCAATTTGCATATTTCCCAATGAGTGAAAATATCTTTTTATTGCTGTTGTAGAACAGAATACTGGTAGATCTCTGGAGGCATAAATTAACCCCACATATTCTCATAAGACCATATGGGACTGTGAGGGAAGAAAATCCAAGGTGCATCTCTGGGGAAGTTTGAGTTAATTTTGCCCCAAGTAGTTTGATCTAAGGTTCAGAAGTTGACCCATGAGCAAAAACATGAAAGAGTTTCTAGGAGTTCAGGAAAGAGGGCAATCTTAAGACTCCAGAGAATTTCCTTGTCTAATTCTTTTTTCTTTGTCAGTGGCTTTTATTTTTTATTTTCCTAGACTGCTTTTAACTGCCTTTGAGACTACTTTTACCTGAGGATATTTAAACATGTTTTTATTAAAATGAATATTTATTTGAATTCTCAAGCTCTAAGTAATCCATTGCACCAGAAGTTGAATAATTGGTGACAAGGATGGGAATCTCAAGTAATGGCCTCTATGGGAAAAAATATAGAGGATAAGGGATTCGTATTCTTTAGTTAGCAACCTAGGCATTGATGGAGATGATAACATTTAGTCAGAGGTAGTAGTTTGGATATCAATAGAAGTGGTAAGATAATGGAGAAAGCTATGATACCCCACCTTTGGAGTAGTAATAGTAGTTCTAGTAGTAATATAGAATAAGTAACAATAAGATAATGGAAAAACAGCAGCACTCTGGAACTGGTAGCAATGAATCATTAACTATGGCAAAATACCCAAGTTTCAGGCAGCAGATCCAATATCATCTGAAGAAAGAGAGTAGAAAATTCAAGAGCACTATAATTTGTATGATTTGACCTTAACTCTTGAAGCAGTCTCTGGCAATATGAGCCAGGTGCAATAGAAGTATTCCCATAGACTCACATGTGCAAAAATGTTTGTGGCAGCCCTTTTTGTAGTGGCTAGAAACTGGAAACTGAGTTGTAAAGGGCAGGAACTTTGGAGAAATATACTTAAGGCTCAATGTGATTGATTTAATCCTACAACAAAGTGTTAACTCAGTGGAATTGATAAGACAATGGTTATCTAGTTCAGCATGTAAGTTCTCTACTTCAGTATGATTGATTTAGTCTTACAACAAATAATGGTTCCCTACTGATGTAATGATTGGTTTATACTCAGTAAACTGTAATGATGTAATTGTATATTGATGGATAAATGATGTAGTAGAGTATATAAACTGGGGACAAACTCGGCCAGAGAGAGAAAAGATTTGACCAGCCTCCTGGTGGTTCTCCTGATTCCTGCACTGAAACCAAGACCCATTCCAGAGGGCCTCCAGAAAGCTAGCCAGGCCCCAGGAAAAGGAGACAGACTGTGAAGGAGATATAAAGATTCTGGACTTTATTCCTGACTATTCTTGTGGTAATTATTCTGCTGAAACCAAGGCTGGTTCCGAGACCTCCTGAAAGCTAACTGTGACATTATACTGAGTGGATGCCCATCAGTTGGAGAATGGCTAAATAAATTGTGGTACATGAATGTCTTGGAATATTATTGTTCTGTAAGAAATGACCAACAGGATGAATACAGAGAGGTTTGGAGAGACTTACACAAACTGATGCTAAGTGAAATGAAGAGAAGCAGGAGATCATGGTATACATCAACAAGAAGACAATACAACGATCAATTCTGATGTATGTGGCTCTCTTCAACAATGAGATGATTCAAACCAGTTTCAAATGTTCAGTGATGAAGAGAGCCATCTACACCCAGAGAGAGGACTGTGGAAACTGAGTGTAGTTCACAACAGCATTTTCACTCTTTTTGTGTTGTTTACTTGCTTTTGATTTTGCTTCTCTTTTTCTTTACTGGTTTGATTTGATTTTTCTTGTGTGGCATGATAATTATATAAAATATGTATGCACATATTAGATTTAACATATATTTCTACCATGTTTAACATATATTGGAACACAAGGTTTTGCAAGGGCTAATGTTGAAGAATTGTCCACGCATATGTTTTGAAAAATAAAGAGTTTTCATAAAGAAAAAAAAGTAGTCCCATGTGAGTCCCAGTCAGCTTTGAGCACACTGGATCCAGGGAAAGGACCATGTCATCTCTTTTTGCAGTTTTGATGATGTCCCTCAATTTTATGAAAGAAGGAGAAGGGCTATTGTGTTTTGAAGTCAATATTTGTGGTCCTGGCCACCTGTAATATTGAAAACTAAGGATACTGCAATAGAGAGTTGTAAGCCAGGATATTCATGAAAATGGAAAGACTTGAGTTTATCCTCCCAACTCCTCATTTCTGAAACACAGAGCAAAATTGTTGTTAGAAAAAAAAATTATGGTGTTAATCTAAGGCAGTTTGAGTTTTAATTTTATCCCCAAGACAGAGATACAGCTGTGACCCCTTTGGGCAAGAAAGGGTAATATTTGCGGTAGGGTTGTAAGTTATCCAGAAACAACTATGACATGATAACAAAAATGTTATTATTTTAGAAAAGAAGGGAAGGAAAGTAAAAGGAGGAAGGAAATGATGGAGGAGGAAAAGGAATAAAGAAGGAATGAAGAAAAGCAAGTTCAAGATCCAAGAAGGGAAGCAGTTATTTAAGGTAAGGTCCCAAAGTTGAACCAAGATGTAACCTTTCAAAACCTAAGGAGTTTAAATGTAAGGGAAGGGAAAAGAAAAGATGGCAACTTTTTCAAATGCATTCTGGGTTAGCTAGCCTGCCTTCCTGTTGAGTTTTGGTACCATCACTCACCAGAAACCATCCACTTGCCCAAGATTAGTGGAATAAAAGGTTACTGAGTAAAGATCCTAGGAGGGGGATAAGTGGGACCCTTTGAATCACCTAGAACAAAGCTTCTTAAACTATGGGTCACAAACCTATATGTGATCTGGTAACTAATAGAAATCATGAAATTATGATTTACAATCACTAAATGTTTGATTTGTATACCTATTTTATATACCTATATACTTGAGGTTTCATTAAAAATTGGGAGAGGGGACAAAAAAGGATGATGAGTGGAAAAAGTTAAAGAAGCCTTAACCTAGAACAATAGCCATATACTCAAGGATCTCATGGAGTAAATGTCTCTTGTCACATACAGGTAAGTCCAAACAGCTAAGCAGGTCCTCTGATCTCCCCAACAGCTTTTCAGATGCTCTATACTTTTTTGTAAATCAAAAAAAGAAATCAAAATGCTGTCAACTTATTAGAGAAAGGTTAAACAAATTATAATATATGAATGAAATAGAACAGTATTGTTATAAGAAATTATAAAATTGCCAGTTTCAGAAGAAACTAGAAGAAATCTTTGAATTGATACAGAATGAAGTGAGCAAAACAAGAATAATTTATTTACACAGTGATGACAACATTATAGGGGAAAAGCAAGTTTAGAAGAATCTGGAACTCTAATAAATGAAATGGCAAAGTTTTAAAGATGGAATATAACATCCACTTCCTGCCAAGGATATGAAAAACAAAATGCAGATTAAAATATACATTTTTGGTTATACATGACCAATGTGGGGATTTGTTTTGACTAAAATGTATTTTTATAAAGGTTTTATTTTTTTGTATTTTTATTATTTATTTGTAGGGGTAGGAACTAGGAGAGAGAAATAACTACTTATAAAAAGAGATGAATTAATGTTTTTTAAACAGGAAGAAAATCATACAAGCTTTTTGTAAGCAGCATCTAGTGTATACTCCCATAGAGTGAAGAACATTGCAGAAAATATTAAAAGGTACATATTAGAAATTAGGAAAATTGGAAGAAATTAGGATTCAATGAATATCTCATTCCATCTACCACACCAAGTTACAAATGGATACTTGATTTAGATATAAAAGGTAATATCATAAACAAATTAGATGATGCTGTTCACAACCACAGATAAGATATTTCATAACCAAATAATGGATAGAGATAACCACAGGAAATAACTTGGACAATTTTGATTAAAATTAAAGAGGTTTTGCACAAACCAAAGCAAAAATAAATTATGACTTCAGAAGACTGATGATAAAGCACACTCCCCTCTCAGTCTTTATTAATGGTAAGGATCTCTAGGTGCACAATAACATTAAATTTCCAGATTCATCCACAAATTATAAAACTATTTTGTTTGACAATAGTTTTGCTAAAAGGAAAAAGTTTTATTTGGGGTGGGTGGAGAGTAGAGAGGAAAATTATTATTATAAGAGAAGCAAGACAAGGGCAAAAGATAGAAAACAACATCAGTGTAATGTTTTTTAAATTATAGAGAAGACCCAAGGAGGGCTCAGTGTTGGATACAAACAGGATAATGTTGCTAACCACATCAAATGTAATGCATGTTAAAAGGAATTATATATCATGGATCCATGGTTTACTATATAACATAAATTTTCCATCTCTCTTTGTGTTTGAAAACATTCATGTTTGCTATGATTTCTTGGTGTGTGAAATAATTTAAAGAAAAAATAGGGATTATAAAAACAATGAAGAGGCAGTATGATCATATTTCTGTGGACATCTCTATCTTGCCTCCAAGAATCTCATAGGTGATAACTCATCATTTTGCAAGATGGATTCATCCTTGATATTCAAACCCTCATCTGTACCTCTACCTCTCTGATTGGAGGGTGAAGCCATGAACTCCTGATGATCTGTTTAATGAGCAAAGGGACAAAGATAGCCATGTCTTCATTTCCCACCTGATTGCATGCATCTGAACTACTTCAGACATCTTCATCACTTCTTTATTCTCCCCCCCCCCATTTTTCAATTTCCTTTTGTATATTACCTTCTCCCATCATACTATAAGCTTCTTGAGAGCAAGAACTATCCTCTTTTTATATATTTGTATTCCCAATGCTTAATACACTGCTTAAAAATGAAAAAGATTCTTTGCCTAAATTGCTACCTAGCCTTTATTACTGAATGGGTACAGCCTCAATCAAGACCTATTGAAAACCTTAGCTTAAAAAGATCAAGGTCTCCCAATGCATCCAGGGCCATTTCCAGTTGTCTTGATCTATATCTGATCACTGCACCCAGATGGCTCTGGAGGGGAACATGAGACAGGTGACCTTACCCATCCCTCCCTCATTTAAATTCACTTCACTCGATGTCATGGCATTCCCTCCCTTATGTCATGATCCTCTTGGAGATCAAAGGACAAATGACAAATATAGTAGGCACTTACTAAATCTTTGTTCACTGACTATTGTATAGAGCACAGGTTTTAGAGAAATCCTGCCTATGACACTTAATATATGAGCATGGTTGAGTCATTTAAACACTCTGAGCCTCAGAGGGCTCTAAAAATATAAATTATAAATGAGTTGATATCAACATTTTTTAAAGTTGCCATACTAGCAGACATAAAAAGATAAATAGAAACTATCTTATCCTTGAGGCACTTATAATATTCAATGTGAGGCAGTCTTTAAAGAGAGTCAACTAGCATTTAAGTGTTTACTATGTGCTAGACCCAGATGGCTCTAGAGGAGAAAGTGTAGCTGGTAATTCTGTATGGCCCTGTCTCACTTAAATTCAATTTATTTATATGTCATAGCATTGCCCCATTGATGTCATGGTCCTATTCAAGAATGAATGACAAATGACAATCTTTTTTACAGAGGAGTAGGAGCTACCCAATCGGAACTGAATAGTTTGGCAAAAAACTTTTTTCTTTTCTTTTTTTTTTTTTTTCTTTTCTTTTCATTCCTTTCTTCTTTTCTTTCCCTTCCATCTGTCCACATAAGACGACCTTATCTTACCTGCTGGTGTTCTGTCCAAATGAAAATTTGGTCATTGAAATCTCACAAAATAGGGGCGGACCAAGATGGGGAGGACACCCGGGTTTCCAAGCCTTCTTCCCTCTTTATCAATAAATCGAGCCTCAAAAATAGTCTTGACTGCTAAACCAAAAGATAAAAGTTAAAAACAACTCAACCGGCCGAAGGAAAATCTCAGTCCCGCCAAAAAGGTTGGTTCGGGGCCGGGGATCAGCGCAGACAGGGAGAAAAATTAAGTTCCGAGGAGAGTCTCAAACCAAAAGTGGCACAGATCTCAGCACAAACGCGCAGCCCCAACCACAGTACGGGGCTTTTCCCAAGGGAGCTTGTGATTGCACAGCAGGAGGAACACAGCCCGGGTTAGCCTCCAATCTGCTCAGTGGGGGCCTGGCCTTAGCCATAGGCCTTTAGGGCCGATTTGCATTGGGGCGAGACGCTGGGGGGCAGAGGTTTAGGCGGTCTTGGGTCTGTGGTCTGGGCGGGTCCCGGGGTCTGCAGTCTGAGGTCTGTGGTCTGGGCCACCAAACCACAGTCCCACAAGAGGCCCCCGGCCCTGGGGCAGGACACTTTCCCCTTTAGTCTCTAGCCGAGGGCCCCTTTAACCCACAAGCCCCACTGGGCATTTTGCCCTTCGGCCCGTTGCTGAATCCACCTCCCATTAGGGGAAGGGAAAACCCTGCCAGAGACTCCCCATACCTGGAGCCAGAAATGGGTGTACATCTTTCCCTGCTCTGCAGAGGGGCTGGTAACCCCCTTGCCTACAGACCTACCCTAAAGGCCAAAAACATGAATAAAAAAGATGAAAAGAACGATCACAGCTTCTATGGCAGAAAAGAGCAGGTCAACAAACCTGAAAGAGACCTCAAACAACAAAAACATCAGACTGTCCCTCCTTTACATGATGCTTCCTAGAAGAGACCATTAAAAGTCCAAAAGAGAAAGAAATAAATGGGGAAAGGAAAGGAAAGCCTTACAAGAGAGCAACAACGTCCTGAAATGGAATTGGAAAAAGTAAAAAAATCCGGAAAAGTAAGAATTGTGAATTGGAAAAATAAAGAATTCACCGAAAGTAGGATTTGTGAATTGGAAAAAGACAAAGAACTAAAGAAAGTAGGATCTGTGAATTGGAAAAAGAAAATAATTCACAAAAAAAAAAATTAGTGAAATGGAAAAAAAATTCCACAGACCAAAACAATACATTTAAAAACTCAATTGGACATATTAAAAAAGAAATACAAAAACCAATGAAGAAAATAATTCTTTAAAAAATTGGGAACTGAACAAAATAGAAACCAATTGATTCATTGGGACAGCAAGAATCAATCAAAGCAAAAACCAAAAAATTGACAAACTGGAAAAAAACATAATTATCTACTTGCAAAACGACAGACTTGGAAATAGATCTAGGAGAATAATCTGAGGATTATTGGACTTTGAAAATTATGATGAAAAAAGAGCCTAGATACCTTTTACAAGAAATCATCAAAGAAAGAACTGCCCAGATGAAAGAATCAGAAGGGGCATTGAAAAGAATTCATCAACACCTTCTGAAAGAAACCCCAAAATAAAAACCCCAAGGGGAATATTGTAAAATTTCAGAACATCAGATTAAGGAAAAAATTTTAAGCCAGCAAAAAAAAAAAAATTTAAATACCGAGGTGCCAAATAAGGATCACCCAAGATCCTTGGCCCTCTACTTAAAGGAAAAAAGGGCCTGGAAATGATATTCCGAAAGGTCCTTGGGATCCCAGCCAAGAATAAACTCCCAGCTAAAGCGAGCATTTTCTTCCAGGGGAAAGAAGATGGACATTTAAATGAAACAAATGAATTCCATTTTTTCTGAAAAAACCAGAACTTAAACAAAAAATTTGATCTCCAACCATAGAACCAAGGGTCCAGAAAAGGTAAAAATAACTCTTGAGGTTGGTATTTTGTGGATATACAAAAGATTACATGTATAATTTGATTGTACTGGATATAACATAAAAGGGAAAGATTGGAAAAGGGATGATGGCAGAATAAGGTGGGAAGGAGGGATAAAAAGAAAAACCACATCCCACAAAGAGGGCAAAACTTACATTAATCTGGGGAATTTAGAGGGGGAGGAAATTGTTGAATCTTACTCCTCATCAGAGTTGGTTCAAAGAAAAAATAATTGACATTTGTTTTAGAGAAAATTCTCTCCGCCTTCTTAAAAAGGGGAGAGGAAAAGGGAAAAGAAAAAAGAAAATTAAAGGGGGAAGGGGAAAAAAGACCCAAAGGGGAGGGGAAGGGGATTATAAAGGGGTAAACATCATGATACAAGGGTACATAAAGTTTAAAAGGGGAAAGAGGGTTGGGGAGGCAAGAATAAGTAAAAGGACAATCTGGGGTTATTAGGGATGGTAGGAAAACAGATTTAGTAATTCTAACCAAATGTGAATGGGATGAATTCCCCCAAAAGAGGGGAATAAAGACTGGATCAAACAGAACCCTACAATATTTTGTTTTACAAGAAACACATTTAAAACGGGGATACATATGGAAGTAAAGGTAAAGGCTGGAGCAAAATCTTTTATCTTCCAGGTGAAACCAAAAAAGAAGGGTAGCCATCCTTATCTCAGATCAAGCAAAAGTAAAATTGAATCTAATTAAAAGAGAAAGGGAAACTACATCCTTAAAGGGTAAGCATAAACAAGGCAATATCAATATTAAACATATCACCCAAGTGGTATGGCCCCAACTTCCTAAAGGGAGAAGAAGAAATTGCAAGAAGAAATAACCCAAAACTGTAAAGTAGGAGATCTCAACCTTGCACCTCAGAATTAACCAAAATCAAACCACAAAACAAATAAGAAAAGAAATTAAAAAGTAAATAGAATATTAGAAAAATTAGGTATGTTGGATCTTTGGGAAAATTGAATGGAGATAGAAAAGGAATATACTTTCTTTCCTCAGAAGTTCATGGAACCTAACCAAAAATTGACCATATTTAGGACAAAAGACCTCAAAATTAAAATCCAAAAAGCGGGAAATAAAATGCTTTCCTTTCAGATCATGATGCAATAAAAACTACATTCAACCAAAAAATTGGGAAATAGGACCAAAAAGTAATTAGAAACCAAAACAATCTCATCTTAAAGAATGATTGGGTGAAGCAGCAAATTATAGATACAATTAATAATTTCACTCAAGATAATGACAAGTGAGAACATCATAAAAATTTTGGATGCAGCCAAAGCGGTAATAAAGGGGGAATTTTAATCCTTAGAGGTTTATTTGAATAAAACAGAAAAGAAAAATTAATTAATTACAACTAAAAAAAAAAAAGACAAATTAAAACCCCCAATCAAATATTAAATTGGAAAATTTAAAATTTAAAAGGAGAAATTAAAATATTTGTAAAAAAAACTATTGAACTAATTAATAAAAACTAAGAGGGTTTCTATGAAAAAGCCAAAAAATAGATAAGCTTTTGGTAAATCCCATTAGAAAAAGGAGGGAGGAAAATGGAATTAGTATTTAAAAATGAAAAGGGAGAATTTTTCCACCAATGAAGAGGAAATTAGAGAAATAATAAGGAGTTATTTTGCTCAACTTTATGCCAATAAATTTGATAATCTAAGTGAAATGGATGACTACCCCAAAAAAAGACTTCCCAAGACTAACAGAGGAGGAAATAAATTGTTGAATAGTCCCATTTCAGAAAAAGAAATAGAACAGGCAATTAAAACCCAAGAAAAAACCCCAGGACCAGAATGGATTTAATTGAATTTTACCAAACATTTAAAGAACAATTCCCCAACAATAAATTATTTTATTAAAATAGGGAATGAAAGAGTCCCACCAAATTCCTTCTATAACACAGAAAATGGTAATCCAAACCAAAGGGAAAAAGAAAAAAATTATAACCAATCTCCCAAAATATTGATGCTAAAATTTTAAAAAGAATTAGCAAAAAGACTACAGAAAATCATCTCCCAAGATAATACACTATGATCGTTAAGGTTTATACCAGGAACAAAGGGTTCAATATTAAAATATCAAATAATTGGCCATTTAAACCAAATTAAAAAACCGATATCCAAATAGGGAAAAAGCATTTGATAAAAATCCAACATCCATTCCTATTAAAAAACACTTGAGAAAGGTAAATGGACTTTTCCCCAAAATAATCCAGCATCTATTTAAAAACCATCAGTAACCATATGTAATGGAGCCAAACTCAACCATTTAATAAGATCCTAATGGGTTCCACCTATCACTGTTACTTATTTAATATTGATTAGAAACCTAAATATAGCAATAAGAGCTGAAAGATTAAAGGAATAAGAATAGGCAAATAGAAACCAAATTATTCTTTCAGATACATGATGGATACTTTAAGAACCCAGAGATTCTGCTAAAAATTTAGAAATAATCCAATTTACCAAATTGCTTTAAAATAAACCCCATAACCATCAACATTTTTATAAAACCAAATGAGTTACAAAGAAATTCCATTTAAAGTAACTACTGATAATTATAAAAATATTTAAATCTATCTGCCAAGGGGAAAATAAACTTTCAAATTAAGCCACTTTTAAAAATTAAGTCTTGATCTAACCAATTGGAAAAATATTAAATGCTCTTGGATGGGGCGAGCAAATATAATAAAAAGACAAATTACCTAAACTAATCCTATTTATTTAGCGCCATACCAATCAGACTTAAAAAAGTATTTTTAATGACCTAGAAAAAATAAAAACAAAGTTCATAAGGAAAAACAAAATCAAAATTTTAAGGGAATTTAAAAAAATTAAGGTTTTAAGCGGTACCCAGATCTAAAAATTTATATTATAGAGCAGCAGTTACCAAAACTTTATTTGAAGTTTGGTAAAGGAATAATTAAATTGAATGGTAATTATTGGGATAAAAAGTCAACAAATCAAGAACTTTGACAAACCCAAATCCCAACTTTGGGGAATATGTTAAAAAAACTAAAAAGATGGAAACTTAGGCAGAAAACTGGCTTACCTTAATCCACACCAAGATAAGGTCAAAATGGGTTCTACCCAGGCATAAAGAATGAAATTATTAATAAATTAGAGGAACACAGGATAGTTTTACCTCGGACCTGTGGAAGGGGAAGGTCTTTATGACCAAAGAAGAAATCCAAACTAATCACAAAATAGAAAAATTTCGATTATACCAAACTGAAAAGTTTTTGTACAAAACAAACTAATGCAGACAAGATTAAAGGAAGCAATAAACTGGGAAAATATTTTTACAGTCAAGGTTCTGAAAAAGGCCTCATTTCCAAAAATTATATAGAGAATTAACCTAATTTATAAAAAATCGTTTCCTCCAATTGGAAAAATGGTCAAAGGATATGAACAAGACAATTTCTCAGATGAAGAAAGAAAATTTCCTAGTCAATGAAAAGATGCCCAAGTTTATTAATCCAGAGAAATCAAATTAAGACAAACCTTAAGAACCACTACACACCTGCGATTGGCTAAGATGACAGGAAAAAATAATGATGATTGTTGGAGGGGATGGGGAAAACTGGGACATTGATGCATTGTTGGTGGAGTTTGGAACAATCCAACCATTTTGGAGAGTAGTTTGGAACTATGTAAAAAGTTAATAAACCATCCCTTAATCCAGCAGTTTACTGGGATTATATCCCAAAGAGATTATAAAGAAGGGAAAGGGACCTGCACGAATGTTTGTGGCAACCCTTTTTGTAGTGGCTAAAAACTGGAAACTGAATGGATGTCCATCAGCTGGAGAATGGCTGAATAAATTGTGGTATATGAATATTATGGAATATTACTGTTCTGTAAGAAATAACCAACCAGGATAATTTTAAGACTTAACAAATTGATGCTGATGAAATGGAGGACCAGGAGATCATTTATACTTCCAACAATTTATATGATGACCGTTCTTGATGGACCCAGGCCATTCATGAGATCAACCAAATTATTTCCTAATGGGAGTAAGTAAATAATTGGAAAAGAACCTTATAAAAACCTTACATTTAAATTAACCCTTAATTTAAAAACCTGCATTTTTGATTTCCTTCACAAGCTAATTGTACAATATTTTGGAGTCTGATTTTTTTGTACAGAAAAAAGTTTTGGTCATTATACTTATTGTGTATCTAATTTATATTTTTAATGTACTTAAATCTACTGGTCATCCTGTCATCTAAAAGGGGTAAGGGTAAAAATTAAAAAAGAGGTTTGGCTTTTAATGCTGTTAAAGTTACCCTATAATATATTCTGTAAATAAAAGGCTATTAAACAAAAAATAAAAATAAAATAAAAAAAAAAATAAAAATAAATAAAAATAAAAATAAAAAAAAAGTGCAAATTACCAATTACTTAGAGGCATAGCAGCAATAATTGGTTACATTTTTATTTGAATTTCACTTGTGTATACTAATTTCCATGTCTTTGAAATAAAAAGTTTTTTTAAAAAAATAAAAATAAAAAAATAAAGTTGCCTCTCTCTATTATCTGAAAAAAAAAAAAAAAAAACAAAAACTATTCAACTCACAGGGCTATTGTGATTTTAAAAACTTTACAAATTTGAAAATACTGCTAAAAGTGACCTCCTATTGGTACCTGTCAAAATATATTTTAATTTAATGTGTATAAATAAAATTTATTTTCAAATTGAAAGAGGATTAATGGAAAAGAATAGGACTGGTTCATGGTGGCCTAGCATAGTAAGTAGGGGCACAGTACTGCTCTTAAGAAAGAATTGAGTTAAAGTTTAGGACATATGCTGGCTGAATTACCCTGGACTTGTCATTAAGCCTTCCAATACCTACAGGAAATTCTAATTCAATTCAATAAAGTCCCTACTATGTTGCAAACTCTGTATTAAGTGCCTGCCCTCAAGGAGCATACCATGTAATGAGGGAAGACAACACACAAAAGAAATCAGAAAAGAAGAAAGGAGCCTGGTCCCAAAGTGAGGTATTTTGTGGAGTAGAAACCAAGCTAATCTGCCAATGGATAATGGAAAGTTTTAGAGAGTAATTCTCTTAAAACTTAAATTATAGAAAAGTTACTGATCTGCACTGATATAGGAAGTTCCCTATACCAGGGAAATTTTTTATTACAAAAAAAAAAAAAAAAAAAAAAACAAGATCCATCTTTGTGGATTTTTTTTTCTTTCATTTTCAGTTGATAACATTGAATGTCCAACCCCAAGCATCTCATTCTTTTTTTTTTTCCCAAGCATCTCATTCTTGCCCTACAATTGTCTACTATATACAAAATAAAATAGGCTTAAATCCAAGGAATTAAACAGCTAGCACTGAAAAATATCAAGCCATCTATTTTCATGAAATAGACATCTGCATCTGCAGAAAGGCTATGAATACACTGTGCTTTTTAAAATAAAAGATAATATGCAAATAGTTCTAATTGGCTATGCAGAGTAGGTATGTATGTATATATATATACATATATATGTATGTATACAATAGCATATAATGTGAACTATTGTAAAATTGATATAATCAGTAATAATTCCTCCAATCAAAACAAATAAGATGTGTAAAATGCTTTACCTTAAAGAATTATTTAATTATTAAGTATCATTCATCATCATCAACATCATTATCTATCAAATGCTTTCAGTACAACAGCCTATAAGATAGACAGTACTAATTATTATCCAGATATATAGTTGGGGAAACTGAGATACAGAAAAGTTAGGTGATTTACCCCATACCCCACAACTTCCAAGTCCATTGGTCTTTCCACAATTTGGAGTTGGGGATGGGTTTGATCTACTTTTTAAAAATGACAAAGAATGGTGAGATACTACAAACAATTTAACTCAGTATGTAAGTATTTGTTCAGGATTTCAATAGGTCTGCAAATATTTGTTCAGGATTTAGAAGAGGGACAACCATAGTGATATAAGATATCTCACCCTTGCATTTCATAAATGTATTAGGGAAAGATCTTATAGCAATGCATTTGACTAATTTCAACAAAGCATAATAGGACAAAAGTTTTTCATTAATATCAAAATTTTCTAAAGAACTTCAAGGTCACTAGAAAGATAACTGGGGAAGGAAAACATTGGTTGGATAATATACAGTGGAAGCAATCTCTCCCTCATATGATTTCTTGACACTCTGTATTCCTCATATTTATTTTGTTTCATGTTTATCTATACATGTTTAATTATGTGACTAGATCAAAAAGTTTTTAAGAGCAGGAACATTTTTTAAAAATTTAGGCCTATAATTTACTTATCTAAGGAATTTTCAGAAAAGGGACTCCTAACAATGTAAATTGTGAATTATTGTAAATAGTTATTTGCACTGGGAAATCAATTAATTTTGTCTAGATTCACATATCCAGAATGTATAAGAGGTGGAATTTCCTATCTCTAAGTGTGGCTCTCAGTCTAGTTCATCACACAGACTCTCACAAGATAAAGACTATGCAGTCATTTAAATTTATATTTCCCTCAGGGATTAGCAGAATGCCTTATATATATTGTGTATTTAATAGTTATTACTTGAGTGGATAATTGAACGAACTAATAAATAATGAACCCTATGTCTGTCCTTTATATATAGGCAATCTGTCTATGTATCTTTAATACTTGGACAGATTTATGATTTTGCCCACATGACTTTTCTCTAGCAGTACAGACAACTATTTCATGCCTCAGTAAAGAGTCCCATGAATTGTTTGGACTAAGAATTTATCACCAGATGCCCAACATTCTGCACTCAGATTAACTGATTCCAGGTAACAGGTACAAAATCTGTTATTGGGGGGTATACGTGGAGCCTTTCCAACTTGGCAGAACTTAAGTTGCACTGGTATAGCCTTTCAAGAAACCAGGGTGACCTAAATTTCATGATGAGGTATTAGAGAAGGAATTTGCTTGAATTACTCTATTCCTGAATTCAATTCAAATACTTCTAGTTGATCACTATAATTGTTTTGCCATTGATTTGAGGACAGGTTTTTCTTGTTAGCTAAATTTTAAAGAGGTCTTTCTGTAAAATTTCTTTAAAAACTTTCCTTAACCAATGTAACAGATTCACTATCTCAAGTACCACATCTTCCAGTGAAGGCACCTTAGCTATAGACTTACAGATTAGGTTCATTGCTAGGGAACCCTCGCTTCTAAAGAAAAGGGTTAGATTTTTTCACTATTTGTGACCTATGATACTCCAAACCCAGAGCAGAATTCTAGAAACAATTGCTTAAACAAAGATTGAGTTATATTGAGATTTCTGTGCTAAATGTACAAAGCAGATCAGATATAGGAAAACTATTTATTCCACCACAAAATAGGGGAGGGGGACATAGGAAAAGAGGAGCAAAAGAAGAATAAAAGAACAGAGGGCCAGAGGAAGGTTCTCAAAGTTACCTCCATTACAATAAAGTGACTATTAAAGATACGGAATAGCTGAGGACTAAGCTATATGGCATAAAAATGAATGGGCAAAAGTTTCCTTCCAGTGGGTTCTCAATTTTAAACATCATATGCCATTATTTTCTGGCACTTGGAAAATATCTATTGCACACACCAAACTTTAGAAAGGGTCTTGAATTTATAATCTCAGTTTCCTCATCTATAAAATGAGAATTTTGATTCCAATAATTGCCTAAGGTCCCTTCAGATCTAAAAATCATTCTATGATTCAGCATCTTATTCCCTAGCTTGATTGCAAATTCCTAAAGTCAAGGATCATCGATTTTACTCCTGGAAATATTCTGTGGCCTCTTCTTCCATGATGCTTTAGTATGCTTCATCTACTAAAAACATTAGGGAAATGCTTCTGTATATACTGCAAGAGAGACATGGACCTCAAAACAGATTGAAGATTTTAAAATGCTCAAAATGATAACACATAATCAAAGACTTAGATTTATGTATGAGCTAGTGGAATCCACCCAAAAAAAAAAAAAAAACCTAACATATTCCAGAGATTATGGGAAAAGTCATAGCTTCTTTGGGAGCTCCTCTGGACAGTTAAAAATATTTTGGAACTTTTAGAATGTAGGGCCATCCAATGTATTCCACACAATGTCCATCCAGTCAATGGATAAAATGTAGCCTCTTGATCTCTTCCACACCAGCAAATCAAAAAACATTTGTGAAGTGCTTGCCTTACATCAGACACTTTACAAATAGAAATATAATCAAAAGAAAAACAGTCCTTGCCCTCAAAAAGCTTACATTCTAATGAGAAAGATAACAGATAAAAGGAAACTGGAAAGATTTGGGGAGGGGAGGGGTGTAAAGAAGGTACCTGACTTCAATACATGATGAAGAAGTCCAGGGGAGTGCAACTTTCTGGGAACTGAAAAGATGGCTGGTCAATGGTGCATTTATTAAATGGAGCTTCTGGAAGGAGCTATCCAATCAGAGGCAGAGGCAGGTAAAGGATCTCTTGGGCTGAAATTTACCCATCACTCTTTAGTATTATTTGAAATCCCACCATAGTTCTAGGAATTTATATTAACTTTGTGAGAAGGTAACAGAATCAAAGGGAGATAAATTTTCTCCAGACATTTAAATATTGCACTTTCCAACTTTATGGTCCTATCAACAGAATGGTCTCTTCATCTTTTCCTTTCAGAACCCAGGATTCACTGGTTTATTAGTCTGTAAACAGGTGCTTGGCCCTATTTTGCTCAGTCTCTTTCAGGGATAATGTGAAAGAAGTCATAAGAAACAACAATAAGGAAAAAAAATATCATTTCTATAGGACTTTAAGGTTTTCAAAAGTACCTTCCTTACAACAAACACAAGGAACAGTATAAGTATTACACTCATTTTACAGATGATGAAACTGAATCTCAGAGATGCTAGATAATTGCACAGATAGTATAAAAGTCAGGTTTTGAATCCAGGTCTCACTCAATGCTCTTTCCACTGTTACGTTTGCCACATTTCCAAATAACATGAAGTTGTGATAGATAATTAATATTCTGGATGACATACTCTGAATCCAAAAAAATCTTTACAGACTAGAATTATGATTTGGTTAAATAATAATCCAATGAATCTGTAATTTAATAACACACACATTCATACATACTGCTACTCTTCCATGACTTTCCCCTCTATGCAATACTTGACCATATTTTTTTCCTACATCTTCCATGATGGCTACATCCAAGATACTGGAAACTCTCTAGTTTTTCTTTTTTTGTGGGTACCAGTTCAGAAATGCAGGTTTTGCATTTCTTATTCCTGGTTTCCTATTCCTTTCTCTTACTGCATAACTAACCTATTTTCTTTTACAATAATACAGTTACTCACTAATGCTCTATGGCACTACTTGCATGTAGGCTGTCTTGGGAAATATAGTGTGACTTGGTCGCATTCATTGTGCTTTTAAGCCCATTATCTTTTGATTCACCCATAATTTTCTTTTAAAATTAATTTAAATTTTCATCTTACTGATTTATTTTTACATTCTTAATAGATAAACATACCCTTCCTTCCTCCTCTACTCACAGAGCTATTCTTTGTAACAAAGAATAAAAAATATAGAGCAAAGAATATTTCAGCAAAGCTAAACAAGCCTAACTGTATATACAATTTATCAAACTCAAAGGTCCCCATTTCTAGAAAGAAAAAAGGAAGTTCATTTTCCCATCCATTCTTCAGAGACAGGTTAAATGATTATAACTATAAAGTCTATAATTTGAATTTTTGTTGTTGCTTTTTCCTTTACATTTATGCTGTTGAAGTCATTGTTGATACACTTATAATTCATTCTTTGAAGATCATGGCATTTTTTTCCCAAAATTCACAACCACATTAAATCAATGTTTAAAAAAAAAAAAAAAAAAAAAAGGTCTATCTAAAAAATACATGTATTTTTGCACTGAGGAGCAAATCAAGGTCATCAAATTACTGTACCATTTTCCAGGAAACAATCACTAGGCCAAACTCATTGTCTATTGACAGTGACTATACCAGGTATATTAAATGAAACACTAACTCAAAGGACTAGTCATTCAAATACATGTTTTCTGTGGTCTATATATTACTAATCATATCTTTCTTCCTATTATGGATTGTTAGGTAAATCTTTTTTAAGTTATCATGGATATCATTGAAGTGTCCCTTTAAGATTAATGCTACTAACAAAATATTATACACAAAAGGAGTCTCTGGAGGACTTTATTATCTCTAAGCAATCCCTCTTGTACATAAATCTTATAACATTCTATATAATAGTGATACACATCTGTAGCCAGTATACAGCTCCCTGTTATATGCCTCACTTGACAACAAAGATATTAAACTAAATTATCTTTGTGATTATATTAAGATATTATATATAAGATTATATATAAGATTATATTAAGATATTAAACTGAATTATCTTTGTGATTTCATTATATGATTTTAATGTATGAATAGGAGATTTTTGGTTGCAGGAAAACTATAAGCTTATATTTTACCAAGATGATTAAAAAACAGACAATAAGCAGAGTGGGATCTTATATTCTCTACTCCTAACTTACATTCAATTGTATGATGGTAAAAATGTGGTCTGTTTTAAAGAATCATTTGTGAGAGTCTACCCTGCCTTCCCTTCTGGCATTTTCATAATTTCTTAATATATATGGATATATTATATATTAATATATATCATATATTAATATATAATATTATATATTAATATAATATATAAATATATAATATATTATATATAATTATATAATATAATATATTAATATATTCTCTTAAAGATTATTATAGAGATAAGAAAATGATAATTTTGCAGGAATTATTATTGTTGCTGTTTTCATCATCTTTTGGGGGTAATAATACTGTTGGATTTTTTCCCCCATTTTTACTGCCTCTTATCTTTGAGATAGCTCTAATAAAGAATTCCTTGGTGTTTTCAAAATTAAGTTACAATAGATTTGAAATTTCATGTGTAATGATCTTTTTTAAAATTCTACTATGTTATAGAAATGCTTGTATTATTTTATAAATTAAAATTTTAAAAAATTAAAAACTAAAAATGATTGACCTACCTTCAATATGGATTTTCCTCAGTGTATAATCATCCTAGTTTCAGTGTTTTTCATGATTTTCTCTTATAACTACAATTTCAAGTTGCTTACACAGCAAAGTAGGGACTAAGGATTTTGAATTCAAATATGGTGCCAAAGAAAGAAAGTAGATCATTACAAAAACACTGAAAAATATGTTCCATTTTCTATTTGCTGTCTACTTGCCAGTTTCATATATGAAAGCTCTTAAGATACTTTGGCTTAGTTGAATTGACTGCCAAACTCATCATGTGCATTGCAAGATGAAATAGTCAAATGCCTCATGAAATGTCATTTCTTGTTGCCTTTGGACCATGAAATCAAACAATTCATTTACCATCCCTTCATTTACTTGCACCTTCCTATTATCCTTTGATTTCATTTATCATGAAATCATATTTTCATATTATATGAATAAGATTTTCCACTATCAATCATTAAATTAACAAGAATTTATTAATTATCTACTAGTCATCAGGCTCTCTGATAGGTATAAGGAGATAAAAAGACAAAAAACAGAATAGTTCTTGCCTTCAAAGAACTGGTGTTCCATCGATGAAAACTATACATACACAAAGATAATCAACAAGAATTTGTTAAAAGCTTATTACATATCAGGTCTATACTGGATACCAGAACAAATAGAGAGTAATTTCCAGATGCCAGTACTTCAAGGAATCAAGAAAGGTCTCGTGCAAGAAGCATCACTTGTATTGAACTTTGAAAGAAGCAGAGATTTAAAAGGAGGAATAAGGAGAGAATGCATCCCAGGAATGGCAGACAGCTTGTACAAAGGCATAGAGAAGGAAATGTTGTGTACAAGCAAGAGCAAATAGGCCAGATTCACTGGAAAAGGCATTGTGCAAAGGGAGTGATGTTTCCTAATAAAATGTCCACCCATTCAAGATTGTAAATATTTCATTTTAGAGTTATTATTTTGATAGAAAAAATGGGGAGCTACTGAAATCTCTTAAATGGGAACATGATATCATTAGAATCGTGCTTTAGAAATATCACTTGGATGACTATGTGGAAGATGGCTTGAAAAGGAAAACAACTAAGAGAGAAGAATGAAGAGTAATTCAATACTCTGGGTAAGAATTGATAAGATCTTGAATTTTGAGTAGTTGTATGAGAGGAGAAAAGGAAATAGATACACAATATAGTATAGAGATAGAAATGACAAGACATCACAACTTTTGTTTGGATCAATTAATTGATTCTTGGACAAAAATCTGCCATTTAGAGGACCTGCAGTTAAACTAGTATTGATAGGTATTCTTTGTGATTCATTCAGATACCTACCCTTCTTCTCCATTCTATCACTGAAGAAGAAATGAGGGCTAGGGGGAATCCATAAAGGACTTAGGGCTATTTTAATTCATTTCATGGATTGCCTTGGACAAAGAATTTATCACTCAGTGGCCAACCTATTGGCAAGGAGCTTTTCCATATTTACCTAGATTGATCCTCAGATAGCAGAATCCATCTGTCACCAGGATTCTATTCAAAGCCTTTCTAAGGTGGTAATATTTTACCAATCTTTACATCCTATTAGCCTGGCCTTCAGGAATTCAGGTTTACCCTCAAGCCACAACAGGGTATCACAGAAAATTTTCCAGACCCAAAAGAACATCAGCAGATTAGAACAATGGCTATAATAATATGAAATTGAATAGAGATAACATGTAAACTTCTGGACTTACACTAAAAAATTCAACTGTATGTACAAAATGAAGGACACAAATCTAGACATGAATTCAGATGAAAAAAGAACTTAGGATTTTAGGGTGCTACAATATGAATTTATGATGTGAACTGGCAGCTAAAAATATCTAATGAGATCCTTAGGCTATACATAGGAAAGAGTACAAAATGAAGTATGTCTCTGTTAGACAACTTTTGGATGATTCCATTTTATTCACTAAGTTCCACATTTTTGAAGAAACATTGTTTAAAGGTAAGGCTTCTGAAAGAATGCAACTAGTATGGTGAAAGGAGCTCAAAACCAAGCCACATGAGGAGGAGTTAAAGGGTTTGGGATTATTTAGGCTACAGAAGATAAAATAAAGAAATTATTTAAAGGGGAACATTATCATTGGAAACATCTGAAGGAGTATCTTAGGCAAGAAATTAGAAACTTCTTTTCCTAAATTCCAAAGAAAGAATTTAGACCAATAGTTGAGAGACTGATTGTGACTCAATATATGGAGCAACTTCTTAACAGTTGGAATTACCCAACAATGGAAAGAGTTACTTCAGGAGGCAGTAAGTTCCCCACCTTTAAATAACTAATCATTGTAGATGCTATAAAGACAATTCATGTTTTAGGCAAGTGTTAAGTGAAAAGATCAGGTTCATTCCAGCTATGAATTTATGATTCTGAAAAGGAATTTAAAGATATGCAAAATTCAGGATGTAGTCTTTCATGGCTTTGATTTTAGCCAGGTCTTTCTTAGAAGCAGGAACAAAAGTCAAAATCAGTGTACCTACCTTGTAAGTAGCCTTTCCATATCATATGCATAATAGCAGAAGAGACAGGAGAGATATTACAGAAGCATCACTACCCAGAATTTCTTCTGTGAACACACTATAGCAGGTGTATATTTGCAATCTACAGCATTTATATAGGTTCAGAACCCATAAGTTTATATATGTATATTCTAGAGGCAGCATGACAGTTAGATAGTACAGTAGAAAGAATACCAAGCCTGGAGTCAAGAAAACCCAATTCAAATTCTACTTCAGATAGTTCTTAGCATGGTGACCTGAGGAAAGTCACTTTAACTGTTTGCCTCAGTTTCTTTATCTGTAAAATTAGGATTATAATAACACTTATCTCCCAGATTGCTGGATCAAATGAGATAATAATTGTAAATCTCTTAGCACAAGATCTGATACAGAGCAAACCCTATATAAATTTTAGATATTATAAGCAGGAGGAAGAAGAGGAAGAAGAAAAGGAGGGAAAACAGTAGTAGCAATAGTCATCATCATTGTTATTATAGCAGTAGTTGTTGTAGTAGTAATAATAGCATCAGTAGCACGGTGTAGTGAAAAGAGTTCTGTCATGCACTAGTCAATTGTAGAATCTTGGACAATTATTTAATCTCTCCATCATCTGTGAACTGAGGGGATTGGATTTGGCATTCATTGAAATCCTTTCTATTCCACCCCGGTATTCATCCAATTTAGAGAAGAGGAAAATACACAGCATTACTTATTTTCTGAGATCAAGATTGTTTGATTCAATTAACATGTTTTTTAAATATTATTCTCTTGATTATACTTGAATCATTCTGCATGAGATCATCCAGCTTTCCTATGTTTCTCTTAATTCCTTATATTCGTGATTTTAATGGTGCAATAATAGTTTGTATTAATCATGAGAATAAATCTCCAAATCTGAAATAGATTTAGAAAGAAATTGATTTGGTCTTTGGTAAAAGAAAGAGCCAGAAGAAGGTATAACTCTATATCAGGTATCTGTAAGGTTTACGTTGCATGGAGCTCACACAGGGTAATTATTATTGTTCCTCCTTCATTTTTGAAAAGGACCAATCACATCATGGGATGATATCTTGACTTATGTATGAATTGGATTTAAGTGAGGCAGAGTTGCATTAAGTCATCAGCCTCACTTCTTTTATAGGGAAGCAGTGGCTAACAGCCCCAACGTTAGCCACCTTCATGGCCATTGGAACAAATTATTCCCTTCTGCCCATGCTATGGAAGTAAAGGGAGAAGAAATTTTACAAGTTTGAGGTAGACATATTCCAACTCACAGATGGATTTCAGGTCTGCCAGTCATCCTCAACCTGGTTAATCTATCTGCTTAGATAGTTTGGGATGGGTCAGCCAATCTCATTTGGAGAAACCAAAAATACAAGCTTTGCGTAGACCCAAACAAAACCTGGGGGGGATCCAAAAGCATTGGGTAAGATCTAATTCCTTACAACCAATTGGCTTCTGGTTAGAAAAAGAGATAGAAAACCCATTTTTACATTCAAGCATTCTGATAAAGACCTCATTTCTAAAATATATATAAAATTGACTCAGATTTATAAGAATTCAAGCTATTCTCCAACTGGTCAAGGAATATAGACAATTTTCAGATGAAGAAACCAAAACCACCTCTAATTATATGAAAAGGTGCTCTAAATCACTATTGATGAGAGAATGCAAATTAAAAACAACTCTGAGGTACCACTGCACACCTCTCAGATTCGCTAAGATGACAGGAAAAGATAATGATAAATGTTGAAGGGGATGTGGGAAAACAACACTGATATATTGTTGGTGGAGCTGTGAATACATCCAGTCATTCTGGAGAGCGATTTGGAACTATACCCAAAGAGCTATAAAACTGTGCATATACTTTGATCCAGCAGTGTCTCTACTGGACTTATATCCCAAAAAGATCTTAAAGGAGGGAAAAGGACCCACATGTGCAAAAATGTTTGTGGAAGCTTTTTTCTAGTGGCAAGAAATCGGAAAGTGAGTAGATGCCCATCAATTGGAGAATGGCTGAGTAAATTGTGGTATATGAATGTTATGGAATATTATTGTTCTATAAAAAATGACCAGCAGGATGATTTCAAAGCAGCCTGGAGAGACTTACATGAATTGACACTAAGTGAAATTAGCAGAACCAGGGGATCATTGTGCACAGCAACATCAAGATTATATGATGATCAATTCTTTTTTTAAATTTTTATTAAAATTTTTTATTTACAAAACATATGCATGGGTAATTTTTCAACAATGACCCTTGCAAAACTTTCTATTCCAAATTTTTCCCTCCTTCCCTCCACCCTTTCCCTTAGATGGTAGGTAATCTAATACATGTTAAATATGTTAAAATATATGTTAAATCCAATAATACATATTTATACCGTTATCCTGCTGCATAAGAAAAATCAGATCTAGAAAGAAAAAAAACCTGAGAAGAAAAACAAAATACAAGCAAACATCAACAGAAAGCATGAGAATGCTATGTTGTGGTCCACATTCAGCTCCCATTGTCCACTCTCTGGGTGTAGATGGCTCTCTTCATCACTGAACAAATGGAACTGGTTTGAATCATCTCATTGTTGAAGAGAGCCATGTCCATAAGAATTGATCATCATATAGTATTGTTGTTGCCATGTATAATGATCCCCTGATTCTGCTCATTTCACTTAGCGTCAGTCCAAGTACCTCTGTATTCATCCTGCTGGTCATTTCTTACAGAAAAATAGTATTCCACAGAATTCATATACCATAATTTATTCAACAATTCTCCAATTTATGGGCATCCACTCAGTTTCCAGTTTCTTGTCACTACATAAAGGGCTGCCACAAACATTTTTGCACATGTGGATCCCTTTCTCTCCTTTAAGATCTCTTTGGGATATAAGCCCAGTAGAAACACTGCTGGGTCAAAGGGTATGCACAGTTTGATAACTTTATGAGCATAGTTCCAAACTGCTCTCCAGAATTTCTTCATCTGAAAATTGTCTTCATTTCCTTTGACCATTTATCAATTGGAAAATGGCTTGATTTCTTGTAAATTAGAGTCAATTGTCTATATATTTTAGAAATAAGGCCTTTGTCAGAACCTTTGACTGTAAAAATGTTTTCCCAGTTTACTGCTTCCCTTCTAATTTTGTCTGCATTAGTTTTGTTTGTACAAAAACTTTTTAACTTAATATAATCAAAATTATCTATTTTGTGATCAATAATTACCTCTAGTTCTTATTTGATCACAAATTCCTTCTCCTCCACTGATCTTAGAGGTAAACTATTTTATGTTCTTGTAATTTGCTTATAATATTCTTTATGTCTAGATCATGAACCCATTTCTACCTTATCTTGCTTGGTATACAGTATTAGGTGTGGGTCAATGCTTAGTTTCTGCAATACTAGTTTCCAATTTTTCCATAATGATCTCCTGGTTCTGCTCATTTCACTTAGCGTCAGTCCAAGCCTCTCTGTATCCATCCTGCTGGTCATTTATTACAGAAAAAAAATATTCCATAGCATTCATATACCATAATTTATTCAGTTTGTCAAATAGTGAATTCTTATCCCAAAAGCTGGGGATTTGGGGTTTGTCAAATACTAGATTACTATAGTCAATGACTATTTTGTCCTGTGAACCTAACCTATTCCACTGATCAACTACCTCTGTTTCTTAGCCAGTATCGAATGGTTTTGATGACTGATACTTTATAATATAGTTTTAGAAGGTAATAATAAATTCTGACGGAATTGGCTTTTTTCAATAATGAGATGATTCAGGCCAGTTCCAACAGTCTTGTGATGAAGAGAGTCATCTACACCCAGAGAGAGGACTGTGGGAACTGAGTTCACAACATAGTATTTTCACTCTTTTTGTCGTGGTTTGCTTGCATTTTGTTTTCTTTCTCATTTTTTTTCCTTTTTGATCTGATTTGTCATATATAGCATGATAATTGTAGAAATACGTATAGAAGAATCACATATGTTTAACATATGTTATATTACTTATCATCTTGGGTAGGAGGTGAGAATAAGGGAGGGAAAAAATTTGGAACACAAGGTTTTTCAGGGGTGAATGTTGAAATTATTCATGCATATGTTTTAAAAATAAAAAAAATTAAAAAATACTTTTCAAAAAGAAAAAGAGCTGGGTTCAAACAATTTTAATAAATAATAACACATTTTTTCACAACCATTATATTCATATGCCACAATTTGTTGTCATTTCTTTATTTGGGGCACCCACTGACTATACTCTTCCCACTCCACAATGTTACCTCTCGGCATACCTTGCATATGCTTTTATTTTCCTAGTGTTGAGGATATTTCTCTCTTTTTGTGCCTTTATATAATTTAAGGTATACACACATACACACACACACACACACACACGTGTGTGTGTGTGTGTGTGTGTATCTTTATTGATATGTTTTGTTTTTACTCCCACTCTATGAAGGTCTCTTGTAGCAAAATAACAAAATAAAGTAAAACTAATTAAAGTGACTTCATCTGAAAGTGCATTCAACATTTCACACCTGCAGCAAACCCTCACCTCTATATTTTTTAAATAAATTTAATACAAATCTATTTTTTCTCCCTCATACCTTTTACCCCATCTAAAAAGAAGAAAATGTATTATAACAAATATGCTTTCAAAACAAATTACATATATGTATATGTGTGTGAATGTGTATGTTTGTCTTGTTCTATATCCCAAGTCCTTTAGGTCATACTTCATCTCTACTTCTCTAGCATCATAAATAAATATTGTATTACTCATAGTTTTTTACAGCTTTCAAAGTTGTTTGTTTCTAGAGTGATATGATTATATAAATTAACTTTTCTTGTTCTATTCATTTTATTCTTCATTAGTTTAGAAAAATCCTCCTAATTGTTCTTCTGGTTCCACTTACTCCATTCTACAAGACATCAAACTAGTTTTCTCATCTGTAAAACCATCTCTTTCTTCATTTCTTACATTCACATATCACAGCAGCCATTCCTCAATTGATGTACATTCCCTTAGTTTACAAAAAAACTTTTCCCTCTTTCTTTGATCTCTTTTGGGTACAGATTTGGCAGTTTTATAACTGTATCAAAAGGCTCATACTGTTTAGTAATATTTTGTGTAAAACTCCTAAGTACTTTCCAGAATGGTTGTACCCATTCGCAGTTAGACCAACAGCCCATTGATGTGTCTTGTTTACCCATTACCCTTCCAAAGTTTGTCATTTTTTCCCCCTTTTACTATCTTTGTCAAGCTAATGAGTGTAAGGTAGAATTTCAAAATTTCCTTTTCTTTAATTAGTGATTTGGAGCATTTTTTCACATGGTTATACATAGTGTAATTTTCTTCTCTTCACAAATGCCTGTTCATATCCTAGATATTTATCAATTGGAGAAAAGCAATTATTCTTACAAATTTTAATCAGTTCTTTAATGCTTTATATCTCTTAGAAATGAGACCTCTATCAGAAATATTTTCTGCAAAGATTTTATTTTCCAGTTAATTGTTTCTTTTTTAATTTTAGTTTTATTAGATTTTTTATGAAAATACTTTTCAATTTTATGTAATCAAAATTATCTATTTTATTTCCTGTAATACTATCTTCTTATTTGATCATGAACTTTTCTCCTATTTGCAGATCAGACAGTGTAGTGTTCTCTTCTTTTAAATATAATATAATGCTTCTCTGTGAACAGGTTTCTCAGGGAGGTTTTCTGGAGGCAGCCTTTGTTTCAGTTCAAAGTAATAATCACTTCAAATGCAGCCAGCTGATAAAATTCAAACGTTTATTTTCTCCTTTCTTGATTCCAAGAGCTCTTGCAGCTTGTCCTTTACTTCTGCCTCTGCTTTCTTCAGCCTCCAGCCAGCACTAAGGTGGAAGATGGAATGAATCTGACTTCACCTCCGAGAGTGGGTTTGTAGGCTTCTGTATCTCCCAGAGTCCTCTTTGGCTCTGATAGCTTCTTGCTTATATGCTGTTCACTGAGTACACACCAATCATTATATCACTGGGAAACCATTATTTGTTGTATGATTAAATCAATGCTAAACTAGATTTAAACATTGTCTCCTCAATTCCACTTAGTACCTTGTTTCAAGTTCTGGTCCATAACATCTCCTCGTAGGATCAGATCAATCATACCGAACCATGCTAAATAGATAATTATTGTCTCTATCAATTCTAATGACTTAACAGCTTGTAAGGATTCTAACAAGACAGGTAATTTTTTCCATGTTTATCTAGTTTGTTTATGATATATATTTTTTTATTTCTAGGTCATTTATCTATTTAAAGTTTGTATGAGATGTTGGTCAAAATTGTATTTCTTCTCTTGCTCTCTTTTACAACTCTTTGTTACTTTATTCACTAGGTTAGTTAACAACACCGATCTGGAAAGGGATTTAGATATACAGCTGACCCCCTTTCCTGAGCAGTAACTCTTGGGATTTTTAAGCAGCTGACATTAGAGTATTAGGCTGACTAAACCCTACTGAATAATAAATAAAGACAATTTTTCTCAAGAGACAGGGAAGAGATATTTAATGAGGACTTGCAATCATAGAGAGTTTCAGGGAAATTTCTAGCTCAGTACAAACATGCAAACCCATCAAAAATAGCTTCTATAAATTGAGGCTATAATTCTTAACTAAAACTCCAGAGACAGACACATAAGCATTCCTCCAAATAGGATGGAATTAGATTACCTCTCCTGGGCCCCGTTGGGTCTACATTGACACAAGGCCATACAGACCCCCAAGCTGTAAATCAAGGGAGAAGAGAAGAAATAGAGAGGAGAAAGGGAAGGAGGGAGACAAAGAAATCAGGAGGGGATGGGAAACCAAATTAAAAAAGAAGGAACCAGGGGAGGGGAGAGAAAAGGAGAGGAGAAGAGACAGGAAACATCCTGTGAGGTGGAAGGCACAGAGGAGAATACCAGTGACAGCTGTATCTCTACCCACAGAAGGAGGGATGGTGAAAATGTGAACTAGAGTGGACAGGTTCTGCTTGCCACTGGCAGCTAGGTACTGGCCTAGAATTGCAGTCAAGAAGATCTGAACTCAAAATCTGCCTCAGACAACGAGCTGTGTGTCCCAAATTCACCCATCACAAAAGGGGATAATGATGTTATATACCTTCTAAGGATGTTGTCAGATCAAATGTGTAAACCACCTTGAAAGCCTTAAAGCATTATATAAATGCTAGTTATTATTATCACCCACTTCAAAAGTGAGAAGGATGAGAGCATAGTATAATTTGTCTTCCCCACTATTTTAAGTCTATTCAGGTCAGGTTTAATTACCATCCTTCTTATTGGTGTAGTGGGGATATACCAAGAGGAACTGGCAAAATACCTTGTCTTCTATGATGTAGGAATTGCCATGATGATTGCAAAAAAGGGGAGCTATTTCTGTATAAGACAAAGCAGATGGGCCATAAGAAAGATATCCAGGGGTCCTCAAACTTTTAAAATAGGGGGCCAGTTCACTGTCCCCCAGACTGTTGGAGGGCTGGACTATAGTAAAAACAAAAACTTTGTTTTGTGGGCCTTTAAATAAAGAAACTTCATAGCCCTGGGTGAGGGGGATAAATGTCCTCATCTGCTACATCTGGCCCGCAGGCCATCGTTTGAGGACCCCTGATATAGACAATAATGAGGAATGATACAAAGATGGCCCAGGGTTGTTGACCCAAGATGAGATGACAGACCTAAGGGAGACCTCCACTGAAAGTAGCTCCATTCACACTCTTCCTAAAAGGAAGCAACCAGCCCCAGAAAAGATGCAGAACATCAATGTGCTAAGGGGAGGGAAGTTTGGTGTGCCAGAGGACAAGATAATGAAGTAATGCAGGAGGAGCAGAATCCAAGCAACAATGAAACTGATGCCCTGAAGTATGTAGGCATTAAGTGAGAAATGGAAAATCTCTTGATATGTCAGCTACCTTCCCTTTCAAACAGTTGCCTTATTTTCAGGAATTTCTAGTACTGTAGGCAATTTTAGAAAAATAAAATGCAATTTGAAATTCTTAATTTGCAAAGTACTCTAAGATTAATTTATAGTAATGAATTTTAAAATCAACTTTTTTTTTGCTTTCTCACCAGCTGCAAAGCATTTTGTACCAGTGAATTGCTCCAATAATTCAGTGTGGTACATTTTTCAACCTTGAATAAAGGATTCTTAAACTTAAAAAAAAACAAAAAAGATCATGACATGGAAAATCAAACCCAAATCTTGCTCTTTTGTGAATAATGTAATATTATGCAGTCCTGGGTATAGGTTAGACTGACTCTAACAAATCTGAACGACATATAATAGGACTTCAAGTCCTAAGGTCTATATAGATCCTTGTGTGAAGAGGAGAAGGTTATTTTCTGTCAATGGGCTTAGGTACAAATTGTTGTTATGTAAAATTAAGGTAATAAAATCTTTTCTTTTTTCCAACATTTAATGCTCTAGTTAGCTTGAATTATTGCAAAGGAGCTGAGGGCTCCTTTTGAGAGAAATTTTCAAAAAGAATCAGATAATAGTTTTCCCTGACTGTAAGCATGACTCACATTTTCTGAAAGGTACTCTTCGATTTGCCAAGAGGAATGCTCTGACATTGAACTTAGGGTAGGGTAGGGCTTACATAGTCTGGATCTCAGTGTGCTAGGACATTAAAAGGAATATTGCATTTTCTGCATTCTGTGTTCTGTGCCACATATAAGGACTTTGGTTGAGAGGGTAAAGGAGGGAAGGAAGGCATACATGCCCATTGTGGGAATACACCAAGAGGAGTTGGCAAAGTCCCTTGTCCTGAATCTGATTTAGTCAATGCTGCTTCTAGAAGGAAACAATTAACCCCACTCCCCACCAAGGATACAGAACTAACAAGAAAGAACTAATATGCTGAAGGGGAAAACTGGTTCACTATGGAACAAAAAGATTGAACTACTTTTTAAGGCACATGTTTAGAATAAGAAGAACAAGGGATTGGGAATTAGGGACCTGGGTTTGAAATCTGACTGCCACTTTCAAGTTGTATGACCTTGCGCAAATGATTTAAACTCTTTGGGTCTCAGTTTTCTCTTCTATAAAACAAAAAGATTAGACTACAACTCTCAGAATCCTTCCAGCTTTAAATCTATTGTCCTACGAGGATCTTTCCAACAGCAAGATGATTCAGGGCAGTTTCAAGGGCCTTGTGATCAAGAAAGTCATCTGCACCCAGAGAGAAGACAATGAGGACTATGTGGGATAATAAAAAATAATCAGAGACTCTCAGAGTAAGAAAAAGCAAACAGGGATTTATTAAGATCTGGAAAGAAAGGGCATTTCACATCTGACAAGGTGTTTGTAGGTAAGGAGTACAAAGCATAAACTGCAAAACACCAGATTGAATAGCCTGAACACAGAAGCCAGGAAACCTCCCCTCCCCATTTTTCTCCCTTTGTTTGCAGGAGTCCAGGCTTACATTATAATGGAGGAAATCTAACTTAGAAACAAAAGGATACAAGTCAATAATAATAAACTCTTAATTTAAGTTTCCCTAGAGAACTGACATACATGCAGATATAGAATTCAAAGCCATCATCACCTTTAAGAGAAGTACTTAAATGCTTACAAGCCATGCTTTTTACATAATAAGTACTTAATAGATTGCTTCCTTCCTGTTTTCCAAGAGTAACTGAAGGACTGGTACTGTGAAGAAATAGTTTTCTCCTTGATTGAGGAGCTGGAAGTATTGGCAGGAAAGAAGCGGTGGGAAATAGGATGGGACAACACCTACAACTTTTAGCTATAACTCTATTTGTTATTATAAAATCTCAAGTAACAATAAAAGTATAGTTTAAGGCTATATTCCCATGAGAGTGTCTTTACTCAGTTTATTATGCTTCAGTTTCCTTGTTCTGCCTCAGTTCCCTTGGTGGCAGCCCTTCTTCTTGGCCATTAGGACTGAGATAATTAGGGCTGGGAGCCCTGACTATTCTGACATTCCAAAGAGTCATAAAACTCCAAATGGCTTATCTCACTTACTTAGAGGGGATCCTCTGAACCAGACTTAGTGTCTCCTAGCTTTTTCCCTCACAACTTATCAGAATTTATGATCCTTCCTTCTTTACCTCCAAACTATCAGAACTGAATTTATGTCATTTCCTGGAGTTCCTGCTCACCAGTGCTCTACTCCCCCCTTGCCTTTATTTCCCTGATCACTGGAGCCCTATAAGAGTCTCTGGAATCCCCCATTCATTGCTGAATGCTTTGAGACAAGAGTCCAATTCAGCTGGCTGGCTAAGATGGCTTGGCCAGTCCTATTCTCCATTATTAAAATACTAAAAACCTTTCTCTAATTTCTATCTTGCCTCAATTTCTTCAGCATTACAAGTTAATTTCACACAGGACTGAGTATGGATCACAATATGGCATTTTCATTTTTTTGTTGTGTTTGCATTTTGTTTTCTTTCTCATGTTTTTCCTTTTTTGTTCTGATTTTTCTTGTGCAGCATGATAATTGTGGAAATATGTATAGGAGAATTGCACATATTTAATATATATTGGATTACTTGCCATCTAGGGAAAGGGGTGGAGGGAAATGAGGGGAAACATTTTTGGAACACAAGGTTTTGCAAAAGTGAATGTTAAAAATTATTTTTGCATGTGTTTTGAATATAAACACTTTAATTTAAAAAATAGATAAAATTCAAGAAAATAAATAAATAAATCTATTGTTCTATGCATTTAAGTTTTAAATCCAGAAAATTCAAACTCTAATAAAACAAGAATCATCTTCTCCCAAATCTTGTAGCATGATTCATTGCTGGTCTCTTTTTTATATTCTATTGTTCTATCCAGAGCTGGGTAGTGAAGAAATTCACTATTATGTCTTCATTCCAAATAGGTAGAATATAATGAGTTGTCAATAGCAAATGAGGACATTGCCAAAGGCTACTAGACAAAAAGTCTTTTAAGACAAGAACTGTAATTTGACCTTCTAGATGCTGTAATTATCACCTTCCAAATAGCTCCATGCAAAGAGTACCTCCACTAACAGATCAATCCAATGCTTGACTGGGTCAAGATCGCTCAGCTGCTGTGATGAATCCTTATCTAACACACAGATGGCTCTGATAACATCTTGGCTACTGCTCTGGTTGCTGAGGGTACCTCTATTTGCTCTTCTGACCTTTTAAAGGTCATAAACTGTTAAATTTCTATCTCTATATGCTCATTCACTTATAATCAGAAAAAATTTAAGCACAAAAGAAACAGCTACCATGAACTAAGGGACACATGGTGGCTAAGCATAAGAAGCAGTTTTCCCTACTAAAAAGTCACTCATGAAAAGATTATTTGCTCCAACTTTTATAGGGATACTTAGTCTCTCTTCAGCTTCTGAATTATCAATACTTCCAGCTCCTCAGTCAAGGAGAAAACTGTTTCTGCACAATACCAGCCCTTCAGCCTCTTGGAAGAAAGAAAGGAAGCATCTATTATGTACTTGTTATGTAAAAAGCATGGCACCTAAGCATTTTACAAATATTTCATTTGAATCTTATGGTAGCCCTACAAAGTAGATGCTATTGTTGTTCCTATTTTACCAACAAGAAAACTTAGGTAAAGAGAGTTTGTGACTTACCCAAGATCACCCAATTGGTAAGTGTTTGAAATTAGATTTGAACTCAAGTCTTCAGTGTTCTATCTAATGTGCCACCTAGCTGCCTCCTCCATATGTTGGATTGAAAGTGGGCAGAAAATATTATCTATTCTCTGATTTGGAGGAAGGACCCCTCCATCACTCATGCTAAGAAGAAACCTCATGCATAAGCTTTCCTGAATGCAGGGTGAATATACTCAAAATGCATAGGATGAAGGGGTAACTATAGATGGAATCTTAATAGTAACTTTTTTGGTAAACCTCTGATTGTTATATCAAGAAAGCCTTGAAAAAGGAAGTTACAAAATATTCACCTTAAGTCCAAATAGATGAAGAATCCCCTATAGATAAGGAGGGTTTGCAGACTGCATCAAATTCCTAAATACTATAGAGTCTTCTCAAGAAAATCTATAATCAGTCAAAGGAGATCAACCTAATCTACAAAATACACAGGAAAAATAAAAAATTGGTAAAGAATGCCTATTTTCTAGATTATGACATTGCAGTTATTGCTACATTGAATTATTTTCTTAATACATAGATATTAGGTAGTTTCTGTCAAAGAACAATGAGCTAGATCCCTGAACTGAGTAGTAAGAAATGAGCAAGTTGGATTATGTTTGAGAAACTGCCCAATATTTTCAATAGTTTCAAGCTGTTCTCTGACACACACACAAAAAATATCTAATGGCAATATTCTTTTTAAATTCTGTTTTATTTTATTTTAATTCCATATTCTCCAAAGAATCAAAATTGTATATGACCAGAGAACATGTTATTAGCTCCTAATGTCCTCTCTCTTCTCCCTTCCCATGCTCATAGAAAAAGCTTTAGCAAATTAAAATTTATTTTAGAACTTTAGTTGTAGCTAAAGGATATGGAAAATAGGTTTGCTGTTAATGTTGAGTCTGAGTCCCACCCCCACCCCCAGCACCTGTACACAGGACATTATATTCATTCTGCCATACTTCTATTCCTACTTGAAAACATCAGTCTCTCAAAACATCACTCACTCATTCCTTTTGGTTGTCTCAACTGAGTCATTTGCTGCAATTTGCATAGCCTTATATACACCTAGTCCAAGTCCAAACTCTGTTGTCTTAGTAACCATCCCAGTGCACCCGCAGATACTGACTTTGACTCATTCTTGTTTCATACTGGTTCATCTTATCATGGGTTTTGTTGCTTCTGCATTTCCATAGTTACTTTGGTATCTGTTTCTTCATTAAGCATCCTCTTTGCATGTGTTTGGTGCAACTTATGCTGTACTTTCTAAGATAAGATATCCTCCTAAAAAGTTACAGCATGAATGTAAAAATAACTGGGTAATAGCACACAAATGTCCCTTCTAGCTTCTTTTCTTGACCTGCCTTTGACCAATTTTTTTCTCTTAGCCAACATAAGACAATAGAGAGATATATGGTGGCTATAATGTGGTTATATCATATTATCAATAATAATTTGCACCTGAAAAGTGGCCTAAAAACATCCAAGAAATGCATGATGAGAAAAGGAGGTGAACCAACTATGTAACATGGACAAGGGATAACATAAAAGTATTCACATTTGTGAGAACACTGATCCATTAATCATTAAAGTATATAAGAAAGGCATTGTAGTAGGTTCTGTAGCTAGAAACACTAAAAGAGTCCTTTCTCTTAAGAAGCTAATAGTATACTGGTGATGTAAACTCTAACCCAATTCATTCTGATGTAATAGGACTCTGTCTCCCTGATCTTTGTGGAGGATGGGCCAACTGCCTGGGGAAATTCCTAAAAATGATCCCCACCCACCTGAATCACCCTTGAGAAAGCTACACAGTTTCCTAAGGGAATCTCCCATCTCCAATTTATCTGGGAATCATTTTGGTCTGGGAAACAATCACCACCCTTTATTGATTTGAAAATTAGTCCCTAATGGCTCCCTAAGCCCCAAACCATAGAAGACTAATAAAATTTGAGATTCTATACCCAAATCTTTACTAATTCCTAATCAGGAAGAGCCTACTGAGGGAACTTAGTGTAATAATTTTTTTTTTTTTTTTTTTGCCAAAAACCTCTCCTGGAGATGAGGACTATGAATTCTTTCACCAAAATCATGACACCAGCCTGGAGACCCCATTGCTGTTAGGGTATTTCTCACCCCTCATCTCTCACTCTTCAACAATTCAGTGACTATTAGGGGTAATAATTAAACAAACACATCCTGTCTCTTTAGGATAAAATAATGTGAAGAACCCTTACTCAACTCATCCATCTCTCTCTTCTCAATTGTTAGAAATTCTAATCTATCCTGTCTCCAACCTCTGAGACTTGTCTTGATTAGTATCTTTAGATAAATAAATTCTTTCTGATTCCTTTCTTTACTCTTCAGATCCTGCCCCCCAACTCTTTCCACTCCCCTGAGACTTTAAAAGTCATGTCCCCCAAAAGTAAGTTATTATGCAATTGGTATGACTCTCCCTTATCTAGTTGTATTGGTTTGCGGCCATGAGCTATTGCATAAAGGCAAACCTTTGTAACCATGATGGATGTCTATATTATGATTTCTTCATGTCAGTTGAATCAATAGTATTTTATAATATTCTTCCATAATTATGTTCTCCCAAATGTACTTCACATTATCACTTCTGGTGCCTTTATTAACACTTTACTGGGAGTGGAGATAGAATGGGGGATATGATATGTATACAAATAAATATAAGGAATCTAGAGGGGGAAGGAGAAATCAAAAAATGCAGTGGGTGTGATGAGGTCTTCAATGTTACATGTGGTTAGTAGAAAAATTGATCTCCCTCATAGAGATCATTCCAGTTCCAAGGTCCCAACCTTTGAGGAGGTGGTCCAGTCTGAAATCCAAGTTATGTCAAACTCCTGAGACCCACCCTCTGTAGAAATCCCAGTCATGTCCCTGAGGGGTAAATTTTCCCTATAAACCTACTTGTGGGCCATGTCATGGCTGCTGCCTTCCTTTGGGTCAGTCCACCAACACCACTCTGCCTTGTGGGGTCTTTTCCATTCCCCTTCCCCCAGACCTTGTGGTATCTTCTCTGACTCCACCATGTTTCCCAACCCACCTCTCCTTCCAGCTAACTCTTTCAGGGTGCTAGGTCCCTTTCAGGATTTAACCTGCCGGCTAAGGCTAATCCCAACCTCATGGGGTGCTCCCTTTCTACTGGGTATTTGTGAGTTCTACTGAGGAACTTGTCTCTCATGCCCTCCCACTCTTTCATATTTACCATTCTTGGTATCTATTGTATCCCTTCATTTTGTCTGTAAGCTATTCCCCAAATAAATCTAACTTTTACCAGAGAATGGCCATTGAGAATTCTTCACATGACTAAACCCAACATTTAGTGCCTGCCATCATCTGGTGATAAATCCCACACCATAAATTACATTGGTTGTATTTGAGAAGATGAAGATCAATTGTTGGTTCAGCTGGAAGAATCAGGGAAGAAAAGAAGAGGTGTGAGAAAGTGGAAAGACCTGAGAAACCCCAAGACTAGCTGACCTTGGGAGTGGTACAAGCTGGTTCACAGCAGTAATTTAGTACTTATTCCCTTGATCTATAAGGTATAGAACTCAATAATGGGAACTACCTTGTATCTCTAAACCACAATATTAGTATATTAACCTAATGTTTATTTCTCTTTCTCACGAAGTTATCTTCTTGATTCTGACTGCCAGATTCCCCTGGAATTCGTCATTTCTTCTTGCTTCTATCTCTTTGCTAAATTCCCTTTGCTAAACATTCCTTTGGAACTTTAGCCCTCAGTCAAGCAGCATAATAAATCTTTGTCCCTTAACTTGAAGACAAACTGTGTACGTGAATTCTTTTGCCAAATCCATGACACTGACCAGGGGAACCTTAATCTTGTTGGGGTGTCTTTCTCCTCAACAACAGTATAGAGAAAGAAGCACCTGGGCAGAGGTTTGAAGGAAACTAAAGAAATTGAAAAATAGAGAGGAAAGAGTATGTTTCTGCCGTGGAATATGTTTATTAGTGACTATCTCAAAGGAGTAACTAGCCTGTATTGAATTAAATGAACAGTGAGTGGGTTAAGAGGAAGTAGAAATTGTTTTGTAGATTATTCTTTCAACAGCCATAGACTCTCTCAGGTCCCTTTATAATAAAATAATCTTTCCTTCCTTTTAATAGCATTTATGTTTCTTTTTATGGTTTATTCTATATTATACCCTATATGAAGATATTTTATAGTCTATTTGTGTATATGTCATTTTTTCTCCATTGCTACCCCTAATACTAACTCCATAAGGGCACATCTTAATTATTTTTTGTATCTCTTTTAGTGCCTAGTATGTAACAGGTGCTTACGAGTTGAATATAGTACTCCCTTACTCAGAAATTTTCCACAGTTCCCTATTGCCCCAATGATAAAATACAGAATTCTCAGCTTCACCCTCCAAAGTTTGGTTCAAGCTTACTTTTTTTTAAAATTAAAGCTTTTTATTTTCTGGAAACAAAGGTGGCCTAGCTGTACTGGACCCTGTATTATAAAGCAGTGACCATCAAAACCATTTGGTAGTGGCTAAGAAATAGAGTAGCTGATCAGCAGAATAGGTTAGGTTCACAGGACAAAATAGTCAATGACTATAGTAATCTAGTGTTTAACAAAAAGGCCCCAGTTTTGGGGATAATAACTCACTTCTGACAAAAACTGCTGGGAAAATTGGAAATAAGTATGGCAGAAACTAGGCATTGATCCACACCTAACACCCTATGCCAAGATAAGATTGAAATGGATTCGTGATTTAGACATAAAAGTGATATTATAAGCAAATTAGAAGAACAAAGGACAGTTTACCTCTCAGATCTGTGGAGAAGGAAGTAATTTGTGGCCAAAGAAGAACTTGATCACATTATTGAATGCAAAATGTCTAATTTTGATTATATTAAGTTTAAAAAATTTTTGTACAAACAAAACTAATGCAGACAAAATTAGAAAGGAAACAATAAACTGGGAAAAAATTTACATTCAAGAGTTCTGATAAAAGCTTCATTTCTAAAATATATAGAGAATTGACTCAAAATTTTTTTTAAATTTTTATTTAATAGCCTTTTATTTACAGGATATATGCATGCATAACTTTACAGCATTAACAATTGCCAAACCTCTTGTTCCAATTTTTCACCTCTTACCTCCCACCTCCTCCCCCAGATGGCAGGATGACCAGTAGATGTTAAGTACATTAAAATATAAATTAGATACACAATAAGTATACATGACCAAAACGTTATTTTGCTGTACAAAAAGAATCAGACTCTGAAATATTGTACAATTAGCTTGTGAAGGAAATAAAAAATGCAGGTGGGCATAAATATAGGGATTGGGAATTCAATGTAATGGTTTTTAGTCATCTCCCAGAGTTCTTTCTCTGGGCATAGCTAGTTCAGTTCATTACTGCTCCATTGGAAATGATTTGGTTGATCTCGTTGCTGAGGATGGCCAGGTCCATCAGAACTGGTCATCATATAGTATTGTTGTTGAAGTATATAATGATCTCCTGGTCCTGCTCATTTCACTCAGCATCAGTTCGTGTAAGTCTCTCCAGGCCTTTCTGAAATCATCCTGTTGGTCATTTCTTACAGAACAGTAATATTCCATAATATTCATATACCACAATTTATTCAGCCATTCTCCAACTGATGGACATCCACTCAGTTTCCAGTTTCTAGCCACTACAAAAAGGGCTGCCACAAACATTCGTGCACATACAGGTCCCTTTCCCTTCTTTATAATCTCTTTGGGATATAATCCCAGTAGTAACACTGCTGGATCAAAGGGTATGCACAGTTTGATAACTTTTTGAGCATAGTTCCAAACTACTCTCCAAAATGGTTGGATTCGTTCACAACTCCACCAACAATGCATCAGTGTCCCAGTTTTCCCGCATCCCCTCCAAACAATCATCATTATTTTTTCCTGTCATCTTAGCCAATCTGACAGGTGTGTAGTGGTATCTTAGAGTTGTCTTAATTTGCATTTCTCTGATTAATAATGACTTGGAGCATCTTTTCATATGACTAGAAATAGTTTCAATTTCTTCATCTGAGAATTGTCTGTTCATATCCTTTGACCATTTTTCAATTGGAGAATGGCTTGATTTTTTATAAATTAGAGTTAATTCTCTATATATTTTGGAAATGAGGCCTTTATCAGAACCTTTGACTGTAAAAATATTTTCCCAGTTTATTGCTTCCCTTCTAATCTTGTCTGCATTAGTTTTGTTTGTACAAAAACTTTTCAGTTTGGTATAATCGAAATTTTCTATTTTGTGATCAGTAATGATCTCTAGTTCTGCTTTGGTCATAAAGACCTTACCCTTCCACAGGTCTGAGAGGTAAACTATCCTGTGTTCCTCTAATTTATTAATAATTTCATTCTTTATGCCTAGGATTGACTCAAATTTATAAGAATTCAAGCAATTCTCCAATTGGTAAATGGTCAAAGGATATGAATAGGCAATTTTTAGATAAAGAAATTAAAACTATTTCTAGTCATATGAAAAAAGCGCTTTAAATCATTATTGATCAGAGAAATGCAAATTAAAACAACTTTGAGGTACCACTACATAACTCTCAGATTGGCTAAAATGACAGGAAAAGATAATGAAGAATATTGGAGGGGATGTGGTAAAAACTGGGACACTAATACATTGTTGGTAGAGTTGTGAACTTATTCAACCATTCTGGAGAGCAAAGGGCTATCAAATTGTGAATATCCTTTGATCCAACAGTGTTTCTTTGAGGGTTGTATCCTAAAGAGATCATAAAGGAGGGGAAAGGACTCACATGTGCAAAAATGTTTGTGGCAGCCCTTTTTGTAGTGGCAAGAAACTGGAAACTGAATGGATGTTCACCAGCGGGAGAATGGCTGAATAACTTATGGTATATGAATGTTATGGAATATTATTGTTCTATAAGAAACAATCAGCAGGATGATTTCAGAAAGGTCTGGAGAGACTTACATGAACTGATGCTGAGTGAAATGAGTAGAACCAGAAAATCATTATTCATGGCAATAGCAAGATTATACAATGATCAATTCTAATGCATGTGGCTCTTGTCAACAATGAGATGATTCAGACTAATTCCAATGATCTTGTGAAGAAAGCCATCTGTACACAGAGAGAGGACAGTGGAAACGGAATGTATACCACAACATAGTATTTTCACTCTTTTTGTTTTTGTTTGCTTGCATTTTGTTTTCTTTTTTTTTTTCCTTTTTGATCTGATTTTTCTAATGCAGCATGATATTTGTGGAAATATGTATAAAGGAATTGCATGTGTTTAACATATATTGGATCACTTGCCAACTGGGGAAGTGGAGGGAAAATGAAGGGGAAAAAATTAGAACACAGGGTTTTGTAGGGGTGGATGTCAAAAATTATCCATGTATATATTTTGAAAATAAAGAGGTTTAATTAAAAAAAAGCTTTCTATTTTCAAAACATATGCATGAATAATTTTCAACATTTATCCCTGCAAAACCTTGTGTTCCGATTTTTTCCCTCCCTTCTCCCACCCCCTCCCCTAGATGGCAAGTAATCCAATATTTGTTAAATATGTGTAATTCTTCTATACATACTTCTACAATTATCCTGCTACACAAACAAAATCAGATCAAAAAGGGAAAAAAAAGAGAAAAAACAAAATGCAAGCAAACAACATAAAGAATGAAAATACTATGTTGTGATCCATACTCAGTTCCCACAATCCTCTCTTTGGATGCAGATGGCTCTCTCCATTACAACATCATTGGAACTGGCCTGAATCACCTCATTGTTGAAAAGAGCCATGTCCATCAGAATTGATCATTGTATAATCCAAGCTTATTTTTTTGTCTTTTATCAGATGAGTAACTTTGTTCCAATCAAACTGGCAACTGGCATAAGGATATGGGGAGAGAGACAAAGTTCATTCCAGACTTGTCTTTTGCAGATCTTAAGCAAAATCATTTGCGAATGGAAAGGCCAGAAATTCTTGGAGCAGTTAACAGAGCCAATGTCCTTGCCTCCAGGGTAAAAAAAAAAAAAAAGAAAAATGCTTCTATGTCTTTTCCTTTGCCCAACTTATCATGTAGACAAATAGAAGAAATTCAGAAATGAAAACTGGGAAAAGCCTGAATAAAATAGCTGTCCTTTGGTAATTGGAGAAATGATCTTTGTTTAGTTTAATTTAAAGATGCAAATTTAGGAACTATATTCCTTAATCCCTACAAGCTAAAGAAGATCTTTGACCAAAGGCACCCACTCCCAGAAACCAGACACCCAGTCATTTGCCAGTAATGGGCATGATGGGGGAATAGAAGATTAAACCTAAGGGAAATAACTTCTTGTGCTGATTTGGCACTTTATTCTATATGATTTTACCTCTAGGGCTGGGAAAGTTCTACTCTCAAGGTGGAAAGCCTCTAGGCAAAGGCTCTGAGAGAGCAAAACAGGGGAGATTTCTGCTCACCCTATGATAAAAATGCTGGCTAAAGAGCACAGCAATATGCTGAAAATATTTCATTTTCAATGAATTAGGATCCAGTAGGGGAGCTTCTGTTGAGGTTGGGAAGGGACCCCAAAAGGTTGGGATCACAGACCGGTATCCTGAGATGTCTCAAAAGAATTTGCAGGCTTGAACCCATATCCAAGTCAAGAGGAAAAATTAATTGTAATTGTAATGTCAATTGAAGTAGGCTAGGTTCCAAAAGAATTTAGCAAAGGACCAAGAGAAAGGGGAGACACATTTATCCAGTTGTTCATGTGGCTAATGTGCTAATTTTATGGCCTAGAGGCAGAACTGAGGAGTGGTCTCATGAATTTGGTTATCACTGACCAGCAGATCCAAGATTATCCTAAGGCCTGAAGACTTTAGAATCACTGACAGATAAGACTGTCAGAACAATAGCACTCAAAAGTTATAGGGTCTCAGGAGCATTAATATATGTTACCTAAAGTCTAAGGGAAGAAATATCATTATATTCCTAGACCAGAAGACTTTTACAATCATTGACGGACAGATTGTTAGAACAATAGCATTCTAAGGTTAGGGCCCTCAGGATCACTGATTCTAAAGCCAGAAGACTTTAGAATCATTGACAGATGGGTAGAACAGAAGCACTCTAAGGTTGGGGGGACCTTCTTACTGCTGTTTCCCCTAGAAGCTACACTCCTTCATTTTCATCAGAACAAATTCTAGCAGCATCCTCCAACAGAGATGATGAGACCAAGGGCACCAGTAGTCATGTTAGGTGATTTGTAGCCGATCAGCATCAAGTCAGAGTTATGAGTCCCTTGCATGAGTCCTGATACATGCTATTCTTTTGTGTGTATTACTCTAATTATGATTTCTCCATGTTTCTACTCTCTCTTCTGCTGCTGAGAGTATTTCTGGAAGAGTACCTCAAGTCTATATTCATTATGTTCCTTACTACTATTTCAGTATATATCTTTGTTTTGTGAAAAATGGGTGGGCATTTGGTTTTCACAGTTGTTGGAATCTTTACAAACTGTTAAGCCATTAGAGTTGATAGAGACAATAATTATCTAATTTAGCATGGTACAATATGATTGATTTGGTCTTAGAAGGAGATATTTTGGGCCAGAACCTGAAACAAGGTACTAAGTACAACTGATAGACAATAATGCTTGTGTTCACACCTTTAGAGACCTCTTATAAGCAGGAAGTATTTAAGTACTCATTGGAGTTCACATGTTTGGGAGAGATATTTGAATTCACACCTTCCTTGAAGCTCTTAGGGCCAGAGAGCACTCTGGGAGATAACCCATAATCCCATTCTCTCAGAGGAGTAGTTAACCTTTGGGGGATCATATATATAGAAGAAGCTCTTAGAGCTTCTAAAGACTTACTTCAAACATTGACTGGAGTCAGAGAGGAGCACTCTGGGAGGAAGCCCACAAGCCCTCTCTCCGAAACAAGAGAGATTCATTGCATCTTCCGCCTTGGTGCTGGCTGGAGGCAGAAGAAAGCAGAGGCAGGAGCAAAGGACAAAGCTGCAAGAGCTCTTAGAACCAAGCAGAAAGATAGGCCTCTAAGAAAACTAACCGGGCTATATTGAAGGACACAATAAAAGATCTGAACTTTTATCAGCTGGCTGCGATTTTGGGTGATTATTTACTTGTAATTGAAACTAAAGCTGCCTCCAGAAAACCTCCTTGAGAAACCTGCTTTCTCCCAGAGAGAACTCTTATATTTTAAAGAAGAATATCACCACACACAGTTATATAAATTAAAATAGAGGAATGAAACCCTCAAGGACATCAAAATCAGGGGTGAAGATTTTAGATTTGAACAGAAGCCCTCTGGACTTTGTCCTTCCCCTCCTTTGGCTATCTGCCTCTTTGGGGCAGGGATTGGCTATATGATAAGGAGGAGAAGTTTCCCTCTTGGATAAGGAAAAAATGGGAGAATGAAGATGCGACCAACAGCAGGATCTCAGCAAATCAAAGGAAGAATTGCTCTGGTCACATTTTGCTTAAAATTGGGTAAATTACATACATTAAAAGAAAAAAAAATGGTAAGCTGGAAAGGATCCTAACCAATCAGGATCCTGTAGGAAGAAGTAGAACTAACTAAACCCTATAAAAAGGTTGACCTGGCCTCTGTACATATGTTCCTATTTTACAGAATTGGGGTACACCCATTCTTGAAAGAATGTAAACTCTTTCCTGCTTTCATCAGTGAGTCAATGGAGTTCTTGATAAGATATTTTGTTTTTTAGTTTTGAACTGATTGCATTTCCTAGATCATGACATAATCTTGCTGTTGCTGTGTACAATGTTCTATTGTTTCTACTCACTTCACATTAGCATCAATTCATTTCAATCTCTCCAGTCTTCTCTGAAACCATCCTGCTGATCATTTCTTATAGAATAATACTATTTCATTACACTAATATACCATAATTCAGTCATTCTCCAACTGATGGGCATCCACTCTATTTCTAGTTCCTTGCCACTACAAAAAGGGCTGCCACAAACATTTTTGCACATATGGGTCTCTTTCCCTCCTTTAAGATCTCTTTGGGATATAAGCCCATTAGAGACACTGCTGAATAAAAAGGTATGCATAGTTTGATAGTTCTTGGGTGTAGTTCCATATTGCTCTCTAGAATGGTTGGATCATTTCACAGCTCCACCAACAATGTATTAGTGTCCCAGTTTTCCCACATCCCTCCAACATTCTTCATCATCATCATCATCATCATCATCATCTTTTTTGTCATCTTAGTCAATCTGAGAGGTGTGTAGTTACTGATCCTCTTTAAGACAACCCACAATGTTTCTGTAGACATGTTATATCCCCCTAGCAGAAATAAACTGGATTGTCATTTTAAAATTTTTATATCCTCCAAATCAGGAAAAAAAAATTTCATGTGAGAAATCCTTAGTAAGTACTTCTTGAATTGAATGTACTTTCTGAATGAATGGATGCATGAATCTGAAAATTTGAACAAACTATTTGATCCCATACTCAATCCATTTCTGCAAAAGGACCTTGGTTCAAATCTGTGTGATCTTAAGCAAGGGACTTGTCCTTGCTGGATCTCAGGTGCTTTATTTATAAAGGTGTTGAACTTCGCAACCTCTAATATCCCTTTCTGCCCTAAATCTATGATTTTATGTCTGCCTCTACAGACTGAAAGATTCAGCCTGCCTAGCCCAGATCATAAATTATAAGGAGGGACAGGATCATTCAATGCAAATTCTACAAGGGAGAACATAAAGAGTATTCTGGGATGAGGGATGGGAAGCAGGAGAAGTGGGTAGGGAAGAAGCCCAGTAGAGCCATTCATTGCAACTCACCTAAAGATGGTGGGCTAGAAGTGACTTTTTTGAGTAGTAGGAAACTAGTGGAAAGAAAATGAAATGGAAAAAAAAATGTTTCAAGGCCCATTATAAATACAAAATTTCACATAAATGCTTTATGTGATTCTCAGCCCATGAAAAAAATATAACAAAGAAGAAGAGGAAAAAGAGAATTGCTGTTTTCATGATTCCCTAAGATCTATTCCCTCATTCTATTGCCAAGGATTTAGGTTGCAACTGTAAGGTCTCACATCCAACCAGTAGGTTCCCCAGTGCCCCAGTGTCTACACCTGGCACCCAAGCCATTACATGACAGTCTCTTTGCTGAACCAAAAAGGACCCTGTAAGTTTCTCATGAGAACCTGAACTTGGCCTCACACACTAGATCAAAGTGACAAGTATGACCATAGAGTGACCTTGCCTATTTCTGTCCTTCTGCTCACTTGGGCATCGCACCTGTGAGGTGCTTCTACAGTTAAGGTCAGTTATTGTTCTTCAAAAATACTGACCCTGGAAGGTCCTCCTTAGCCCATTTCCATCACTATATGCATTCTGTTACTCCCACTAGTATACATCCCAAGCCCCTTCCCACCATTGTGTGCATCTGGTTATTACTTTAGACTGTGAGAAATATAATTGTTTTTCTATAACAGTTGCGTGATGACCTAACTACATTATTTTTGCTTCTCTTATCACCTGCTTGCTTTTCTATATAAACGCTGTTCCCCAGTTACTCTGGACTGGATGATTTTTGAATATGAGTTCATTTCAATTGGCTAGACTAAACTCTCCACAATTAAAAGATTAAAACCAATTTCTGTCTTGCCTCAGTTTCTCTGGCACTACATTTGGAGGCCCCAGCGAGATATGAGATCTGAGAGCAAGATTAGAGATCTCCGAGAGGTCTCAGTGGGGAGCCTTGAACTGGCTGGTTCTGGGCTCTTTTAGGGGAGGGGACCAGATCCAGCCCAGCAAGGACTCACCACTAACATCCCTGTTTGGCCTAAGTAGAGAATCTGTTTTGAAACCCCTGCAGGGTAAGTTTTCTGTCTGGTCTGATTCCTAGCAAATCTGGTCCCCAGAAAAAGTTGGGCTGGACACAGCCATACAACTCTGGGAAGTGTCAATGGACACTATTTGGTCTGGATGCCTTCTGGCACAAATCTGGGTGATTTTTAATTGTTGTTGTGTTTGTTCAGTCTGTGTTTGTGACTTGTCTATTTGTTGTGTTGATTTAAGGAACTCTGTTAAGTTTTAAGGACAATGATTGAGGAATTTAGCAATTGGTCATTTTAAGATTGCAAAAGTACTTAGCATAAAACAAATGTTTTATGAATGTTAACTTCTTGATTTGACTTAATTATAACCTGTTTGCACTAATACAGGGGAAAAATGGAGAAAACTTGGCTGCTTTTAAAATTTGGCAGAAAAGCAATCTTTTCAGGTTAAAAAAAAAAAAGGAAAAAAAAAACCTTATCTGGATCAGGTTACATCTCTGAATTGAGGGGAGGAAGGAGTGACAGCAAAGGAAGTTGATGTCAATTGCTTAAGAAAAAACCTATAGCCTACTTTCTAATTATCTAGCCAGACTTCTGAGAGCCAGTTTTGTAACCAAATGGTAATTCAGTTTGACTGCAACATTTAATTAAGATTTAGAGAAACTTATTTAAGTAGGGAAAAGGGTATGGATTTTGGGGACTGTGTATATTTAAATTGGAATTGTGATTCTGAAATTGTGGGAGATGATTACTATTACCTGGTACATGCTAAATTTGTTTATTCTAGTATAAGATCTTAGGAATTTGTTCATATATTGAAATATTACTACTGGAAATTTGCAGCATTATTTGATTTGATTTGGTTTAAAAATAGGTTGTTAAAACAAAGTCCTGATAACTTACCTGAAGTTATTTTACCTTCTAAAACATATGTGGTGTAATTTGTAAACATTATAAGTTATGCTTTAAAATTTTGTCAGTTCTGCTGCACATGTGTATGAGCTTTATGACGTTATTTAGCTATTAACTATATTGTGAATTTTTAAAAGTTTTAAAGAAAAAGAAAACAAAAGAAAGGAGAAGAGAGGTGATCTTATATACATGGGACAAGAAAGATTGATTTATTGAATTGACAGTTTGAATGAAATATCTAGTTAGAATATCACACGGAGAAGTATAGATTTTGTTTAAAGAAATTTTAATTTAATTATGTGTAAAAATTTGAAATGACTGTAAATTGCATGAGATTCCAATCCATTTTTGTGATAGGTTATGTCATGTTAATGTGGCTGTCATGTATGAAAACTGTGAAGTTGATAACTGTATAAAGGTCATTGTAACATTGAAACCTAAAATTGTCAAGTATTATTAATTTGATGGGTTGCTAGAAAGAAGGGAAGATGTTATGTGCATGTTAGAAAGAGAGAAAAGGAGAAAGACAGACAGACAGCATGTTAGAAAGGAGAGAGGGACAAGAGATATGAGGGCACAGAGAGGAATAGGTTGGAAAGACAGGGCAAGTTCTTTAATGGGAGGAACTTGCCATTGCAAGAAGAAAGAAAACACACTGGAAGACTAAATCCTGAAAGGGACTTGGCACCCTAAAAATAGTTAACTGTAAGGAGAAGTAGGGAAGGGAAAAGTTGTCTTTCCCTCCAATCCTGCCTGTCCTTAGATTGCTCTCAATATTGCCAGACTTTGGGCCTGACTGTTGGTTTTGCATGGATGCTCAGCTCCCCTATTATGTAGGAATAGCCCTCCCTAAACAGGTCCCCAGCTCTTTGACTCTTGATTCTTGTTCCTAGGATCAGCTCAGCTTGACTTTAGAGAATACCCAGGGCTCTGGTGCCTTCCTAGTATCATTTCCTTTACCTGGCTCCTCCTCAAGCCTCAGTCTGTAGCTCTGCAAGAACTATGGCTATCTCTTTGCCTGGGTCCCTGGGGTTCCTTGCCCCTTGGTTGATAGCTTGGTCAGCCTGCCTCGATGGCCTCACTATAACTGTGTGTCGGCTCAGGTCTTTCTGTTACATTAAGGCCCTCTGTGCATTTTAGTCTCTAACTATCTTAAAAGTCTCGCTACTCCCTGGAAAAGAAGGATGAGAGCCCTTCTCCCCCACAGGGCCACTGGCTCATCAGCTCAAGAGGTGCTGTCCCAGTCCTTACCCCCATCTTTGTGGGGCTGGGCCTGCTGGGCTCTGCTGCCATTGGCCCTGGGGCCTTCATCCACAGTGAAGTGAGTTATTGGGAGCTAAGTGCACCAACTAGTGCATCTAGAACACACTATTTCCCAGAGCTTGAGAGGCAGGTAAAACTCCCTGAAGCCTGGTCCAGGGTGCCCTCTGTACTGCTCTGAGAAGAGGCCTATTGTTTTTATGCTAATAACTCTGGGCTAATCAGGGAAAGTCTGGCTATAGTCTGAAAGAACTTGGGTCCTTGTTGGGCCCATCAAGGCCCCAATTGATCCTTGTATACTTTCCAACCTTATTATATTTATCAGGCATCAAACTGAAGCCATCAAAATAATGGTTAGGCAGCCTTTAATTTATGTAGAAAAAGATTCTAGGATTTGAATCTTTCCCAAAAAGAAGTGGGGATTGCTGAACCAAAAAGGACCCTGTAAGTTTCTCATGAGAACCTGAACTTAGCCTCACACACTAGATCAAAGTGACAAGCATGACCATAGAGTGACCCTGCCTATTTCTGTCCTTCTGCTCACTTGGGCATTGCACCTGTGAGGTGCTTCTACAGATGTCAGTTATTGTTCTTCAAAAATACTGACCCTGGAAGGTTTTCCTAAGCCCATTCCCATCACTGTATGCACCCTGTTATTCCTACTATTGTATACATCCCAAGCCCATTCCCATCATTGTGTGCCTTTGGTCATTACTTTAAGCTGTGGGAAATATATTTTTTTTCTATAACAGCTGCTTCATGACCTAACTGCATTCTTTTTGCTTCTATATCATCTGCTTGCTTTTCTATATAAACGCTGTTCCCCAGTCACTCTGGACCAAATGATTTTTGAACATGAGTTCAATTCAGTCAGCTAGCCTAAACTCTCCACAATTAAGATTAAAAAGCAATCTCTATCTTGCCTCAATTTCTCTGGCATTACATCTCCAGGTGAGTCATGTTTCAAATCCTTTCTTCCCTTTCCTCCCCCTCACCCACCTCCAGTTTTTCTGAGAGATGGCCCAGAGGCTTTCAGCAGCATCAGGACAAGTGAGAGGAGGGATCCCTTTGTATTTGGAGGTTCCCTGTAAGGAGGCTGAGACTCACTTTCCATTTTTCTATGACAAAAAGATAATTCATAGAGAAAAATAGGGCAGGCAACTTTCAGGGTTTCAGCATTCAGGTTTGAAGATGAGATTTTCTGACTAGGGAAACAAAGCCATTCCCTTAAAGTCAGGCTTGCCTGGCTATGCTTCCTCTTTCTTTGTGCCTCCCACCACCTGACAGAGAGAGCTTGTACTGCTCTGTGATGGCTCTGGTGTTCAGGGTGTCTTGGCAGAATTATTCAGGGTTTCTTTCCTCTCGCCACCATTTTATATGCTCTCTTCCCTTCACAAATATGTTGGAGCCGAAGGAAATAGATTTCCTCCAAGGTTGAGTTATAATTAATGGCTAGAGATCTTCTGGATAACATTATAACACAGATAACTCCCATTTATAATGATTGGGCTTTAAGATTTAAAATGCCTTCCTTCACAAGTGCCTTATGAGGCAAATAGTTTGCTGTTACTATGCCTTTTTAAAATAAGGAAACAGACTCCAAGAGATTACTAGGTATAACCATTAAGTCCCATCTTCTGCAAAAGCCTTTCTTGGTCTCCCATCACCACCCCCAGTGCTAGTGCCTGAGATTCCCTTCCAGCTACTCTTTATCTTGTATGGAGCAGAGACTGCCATTCTTTGTATTCCCAGTGTTTGGCTGTACCTAGTAATCTCTTGGAGTCTTCACGACTGCTCTGGAGTAACTGGCATGCCAGTGGGGGAGAAAACATGTCAATAACTAGGTTTATATGAGATAAAGAATAACTGGAAGAGCATCTTACACATTAGCATAGGAAGGGGGGGGATCAAGAAAAGTCTTCTGCAGGAGATGGGATTTAAGTACTGAATCTTGAAGGAAATATGGAATCTAGGAAACAGAGATGATGAGAAAGACATGGGAGATAGTTACTACAGGGCACAGAGACTAGAGGACACTAAGTGAACTGATCACAGAATGCATGGAGAGAAATAAGAGTAAGAAGTATAAAAAAGGCTGGAAAGCTAGAATAGGACCAGATTGTAAAAAGCTTTAAATGTCAACAGAGGCATGGTAGACTATCAACTTTGAAATCAAAAAGACCCCAAATCCAATTTAAGCTCTGACTTTGAGATATGTACTTATACACATACATATTCATATACACAGACATATATATGTGTATAGGTGTGTGTGTATATATATATATATTTATATATTTATAGCGATATAACCATGAGCAAGGCCATAATCTCTTAGTGACCCCATGAATCTGAGGCTCTGAGTTCAAGTTACAAGCCAGTTGTTCCCTGCACCAGTGAATAGGGTTTCCACATTAGGAGTTCCCTAAGAGATGAAACCATAGAATAAAAAAAAGATTATTTTAATCCCTGAGACAACAAAATTTAATAGCAAACACTTTATTTACTAACCAATAGCTTAGAGAATGGAGACAGGCTCTATGGTGAAGCAAAGGGCTTCATAGTGATGTGATCTATGATGTGGGGTTTGTCACCAGATGATGGCAGAAACCAAAAGTTGGGGTTCAGTCATGTGAAGAATTCACAAGGCCATTCTCTTTGGCAAAAGATAGGTTTATTTAGAGGAAGAGATTACAGACAAAATGAAGGGATACAATAGACACCAGGAATGGTAAATATGAAGTAAAGGTAGGAGGGCATATGAGAGACAAATTCCTCAGTAGAACTCACAAATACCCAGTAGAAAGGGAGCACCCCATAAAGTTGGGACAAGCCTTAGCCAGCAGGCCAAATCCTGAAAGGGACCTAGCACCCTGAAAGAGTTAGCTGGAAGGAGAAGTGGGGTTGGGAAGTATAGTGGGGTTAAGGGAGATACCACATGGCATAGGGTGGAGGATGCTAAGGAGAAAGACAGAATGAGGCAGAGTGCTGTGACAGGCTGAGCCAAAGGAAGACAACAGCCATGGGAAGGACCACAAATAGGTTTTATGGGGAAAATTTAATCTCAGAGACATGACTGGGATTTCTGACGGGGCGTGGCAAGGTGAGACTGCTCGAGACTTCTACAGAGGGTGGGTCTCAAGAGTTTGATATAATTTGGATTTCAAACTGAACCACCCCATCAAACTGAATCCCCCAAAGGATGAGACCACGGAGATAGACTGATCTCTCTCAGAATCTTCTACCTGCTTGCTTCAAGGATCAATTCTTCAGTTTCTCTTGGTTCAAAACAATATTCAGGATCTCACTATAATCAGGAAAGTTCTGGAGAGGGCCCTTAAAGCAAAGAAGGAAAAGATCCAAAACAAATATCACTTACTTAACCCATGAAGTAATGCCATAATTTGTAAAATAATTGAGAGTAAAAGCCCCTTCCCAATATCTTCTCCATCACTTTGAGTAGAAATGTACTACTAGACACAGGATCTGTTGAGTTAACTAACAACTTTCTTTAAAAAACAAAAAAAATCCAAATATCTCTAGCCATCACACCTATGATGACAATCCATGAACTTATAGGGATTCCCAATTTGCTGGAAGTGCTATTCATTTTGCTACCTGGGCCACAGGCCAGGGAGGGGCAGTCCTGGGTACAGGACCATCCAGCACTTGGCATAGTGCGTTGCACATAGTAGGTATGTAATAGACTTCTTCACAGTTTGTTCTCTGCTTCGCCCTGTCATAACTCCTTCGGGAAAAGTGAGGCAAAAGTGGGGCAAGGGCTGAGGAAAGAAAGGGCTAAGAGGCAGAGGCAGGGAGCACAGAAGAGGGAAAAAGTAGAGTAACAATCATAGGCACAGCCACAGTCAGCATTTCACCTGCCCCAATAGAGTAGAGTTATAGAAAGCCAAGTGTTCTTGTTTCTTTGCTTTTATTTTTTATAGAGTTGATGCTCATAGATTGACCCCTATCTTGCTCTTGGGGCCTTACCAATTGGCATGGCTGGTCTTAACTTGCAAGCCCCATCTATTTTTAATAGACTGTGGCTGCCCAGTAAATAAATAAAACAAACTTTTAGAGTCAGTCATGGTGACTGAAAAACTGTTGTAAATGACTCCTTTATATGGAGCCATGAGGGATCTTAGAGATCATCTGATCCAATTGTTTCATTTTGTTGAAGAGGTAACCAAAGCTGAGATAAAATCATAAACACAGAAAGTGGCAAAATCATGAGCCCACATCCTCCAAGCTCAAATCCTGGCCCCCGTCCTCTACAATCTGCTATTTCTCAAGGCTTGACTATAATATAGCCTGGTGTTTAAACAGATTTGAATTTATAAGAAGCTTATTGTCTCTATAATTATAAATTAAAAAGATTGATGCATAGGAAAGTTAACTGCCCCAGAGCCTGGCCTGCCAGTCTGCCTGTTTGGTCTGTCCTCTGGCTTGTCTCCCTCATCTTGATCCCTTAGTGATTAGATGTCCCCAAGGGTGTTGCTCCGAAGAACAGGACATTAGGGAAGCATTAGCATTCTGTGGGCATGACATTTAAAAGGTGATCTCTCCTGAAGGTGATTTGGAAGGGATGGGAAAGAATATTCAAACAGGAAGCTTATCATTTAAGAAAATGATCTCAACAGCTTTGAAATTAATTCAGTAGAGCCTGTTTAAAGAGAAAGAAAAAAAAAAATCAAACACAGCAAGACTTCACTAAGATGCCCTAGATGAGGAGAAATATCCATTAGTACTAGGCAATAGTGATGTTGCTTTTATTTTTCTATTGGATTAGTGATGCTGTAGAAAACTATGAAAAAACTTAGTAATGCATAAAAAATTACATCAGTAGGGAAGGAAAGAGGAGGACTGCTTAACTGCGAGAGTGACATCTTATTTATTCAACAGGGATTTGTTAAGTATAGTGTCATACTTAGCTGGGAGTTTGGGATAGGGTGGAGTTGAAGCTGTTATAAGGGGGAGATACAAAGATTCCTTTTCACCTTTCATCCTTTCTTGCTTTTCCCCCTCCCCACCCTCACTATATCCATCATTTGTTGTATCCTGTTGTTTCTATCCTTGTAACATCCCTCCCATATGTTGCCCCCTTTGACACCTGGCCACCACCATACCACAAGCCTATTACCTGGATTACTGCAGCAACCTGCTCTTTGGGCTCCTTCCTTAGCTCCCTCTCCTCAGTCCACTCTAGTACCCTCCACTGTGTGTTAAGTCAGGATCTGACTCCTCATCTAGGGTATCTTAGTGAAGTCTTGCTGTGTTTGATTTTTTTTCTTCCTCTTTAAATAGGCTCTACTGAATTAACACAAAATTATGTTCTAACAATAGCATCTTCCTTTCCCCCATCCCATTCAATAAACCCTGGTGGCTTCCTTTTCCCCCTAGGATCAAATATAATAACTAACATTTCTGTAGCACTTGAACATTTGCAAAGCACTGTACAAATATTAACTCGTTTGAACCTACTCTATCACATATACTCTGCAATACAAGGACACTGATCCCCTGGCTGTTCCTCTCCCACAGCACCCCATCTCCTAATTATACATTTTTAAGCACATGCTTCTTCCTCATTTCAGATTACTGGCTTCCCTGGCTTCCTCCAAGTTTCAGGAAAAGCCCAACCTTCTGTTAAAAGATTTTCCCTGCCCACTTTAATCTCCCTGCCTTTACTCTGTATCTACCCCTCCCTCCCCCTCAGTTAACTTGTATATATCCTGTTTGTTTTAGATTATGAGCTACTTGTTTTTTGTTTGTTTAGGTTTGGGGTTTTTTGCCTTTCTTTGTACCCACAGTGCTTAGCACCATACCTGGCACATAATAGGTGTTTAATATATGTTAGTTGACTATGACTAAAACTAATGGAATACCTAACCTCCTTCAAAGCACAGATCAGAGGCCAGTTCCTGCCCTAAATTTGGGAGCATTATTTATATTATATTATATTTATATTTATTATTTATATCTATTTATAATCTCTTTATATTTATAAACTATAAAGAGATTGTTTATATCTATTAATATATATTTATAATATTATTATAATTCTATATTTGCATAAACAAATTATATATAATATAATTATAATAATATTATTATATTATATTTTTAGCATTAGTGCTAAAAGATAACAAAAATCCATGTGATCAAATCCCATTTTACAAATGGTAATGGTCTAGAAGAATGATGATTAAGACTGAAGGAAGAAAAAAAGGTTCTACTATGGCCAGACACTATACTAAGAGCTTTACAAATATAATCTCGTTTGATTTTCAAAATAACCCTGTGAGGTAGGTCCTATAGAAATCTCTATTTGAAGAAATGGAATGGTAAACAAAGTTAAGTGATTTGTCCATGATCAAACAGCTATTGTGTCAAAAGCCCAATTTGAACCCACGTCTTACTGATTCAAGGCCCAGCTCTATACCCGCTGCAGCACCTAGCTGCATCTAGTCCAGAATTTATGTGCCACATCATATGGACTCATTGTAAAATGAGTTATAAGAATCAGGAAGACACGTGGGTAGCCTTTTAACTAGGAATTTTTACATCAGGCACTGCCACCAAAACGTCTATGCCCTGGATGAAGATGTCAGAACTCTAATTTATAATCCTAACAAACCCTAATAAAAAGGGGAAATGAGTGTGGGGTTAAGGGAAGTATGCCATTTGGAAGTTCCCTATTTTAGCTATTATTCTTGTAATTAAATGATAAATAAGCTTTGTTGTTTCTACACTATTGAAACACTGCTACTTACTGTCAGCATCCTCTAAATTTGGTACCCTACAGCAAAATCCCAGCTGGTCTGCCCATAGTTACGGCTCTGCAATGAAGATGACCAAAGGCAGAATGTTGTTGCTGACGTCACTTCCAAGTCACAAGAATCAGATTTATTTATGGTCTGACTCTGACTCTTCTAGCTATGATATCTTAAACAAGTCACAATTTTTTCTGACTCTAATTTCCAAATCTTACTCTATGAAGATTCTTGAACTATCTTATTAAGTTGTCGTGAAGGAAGTGTATTATAAGTCTCAGAATACTACATAAATGTGAATCATTATTGATGTTTTAAATAATAGATGGTTCATTGTGGCAGGACCAATAACACTTAAACTGCTGAAATTCTTTCGGTAGCATCTGATCTTTACGATCTTTATGACCATTTCTTATTGTGTGCATAAGAATACATAATTTTGCTTCTTGGAATTTTCAAACTGTGAGTGATATATCTTTTCTCACTCCAAAGAATTTATATATATCTGTATTGCTTGCTACAGAATACATATACTTGCATACATATTGGTACAAAGCTATATTCGTATGGGGGGGTTTTCCCCCCATGTTAGAATCTTTGTGTACTAGAAATTTATTTCTTTTCCCAAGGACTTCAAGTTATTATTTCTCATGTGGAATCTGAAAGAAAAACAACAACAAACCCTGAGAAATTTATTCTATACTTGAGGGAATAACCCAAGAATATTTTCTTGGCACTTAAGGGATAATTGGCATGTATCTTGAAAGTGTTTGTTATTCCTTGCTTTTTGCTTTCATTCTGAAATCAGCTAAGATATCCACATTCTTTTCATAAATACATTTCATAAACATAGTTCATAAATAATGTCTATCTGGCATCAGATAACCTCATGGTACCTGGATCTCATAGAAGACTCCCTTCCTCTCCCCAGTCTATCTTATTAGTTATCTTTGAGGAAATCAGGAAATATTTTTCTTTCATACTTACATATTTCTCAATCAACTGCTATGTTGAAAGATCATAAAGAATATATGTGGAAGTAAAGGTAAAAGATAATACTTTGTATTCTACCAATCACCATCTCAGAGCTACCCCACTTACTTTCCCCACAAAGAGTTGATATCTCTAATACATTTTGAAGATGGGACTTTTCCTGTACAAAAATGGAAATATTGGAAGCCATCTTTAGGGCTGCTATACTATTACTCAGTGTGATTCGAGATTTGGAGGCTTTCAGTATCCTATTCTTGCCTCTTTCAAATTGTGGTGCTGGAAAAAGACTTATGAGAGTCCCTTGAACAACAAGAAGATCAAATAAGCCAATACTTAAAAAAATTAATTCAGACTAGTCACTGGAAGGTCAAATACTGAAGTTTAAGTATTACTTATAAGCTTATATATTAAATACTTTGGTCACATTAACAAGATGGAATTCACTCATTGAAAAAGACCTTGGTGTTGGAAAAGATTTAAGGCAAAAGGAAAAGGGAACCAGGAAGGATGAGATAAATAGTGTTATGGAAACAAAAACTTGGACAGACTCTAAGAGATAGGGGAGAAAAGAAGACTGCCATGATCCATGAGATCACAAAGAGTTGGATATTACTGAATGACTGAACACTCTTCTAAGAGATTGTAAAATATCCTCTTATAGATTCCATCACACATATATATCTTGTACACAGATTACTATATAATCATTCATTTTGAGAAGCATTTGCTGTCAAAAGAGCAAACTGAAATGGGTAGAAGAATTTAATCAAGGGCTTCCAGTCAAGATGGCAGAGAGAATAATCACTTAGTATACTGTAATCACAAATACCATAAGTGTACTTACTACAGAAAATATAAAAACAAAAGAACACCAGTCTCAATAATGATTAAGAAATAAAGAAACTTTAACATCTTCATCTATTCTAAATCATCAAAAAGGAATATCCAAAAAACTAAAGATGCTAAATGAGAGAACACAGCCAGAGCAACTGGATGAAAAAAATGCAGAGGTTGGAGGCTTTTATGTTACAGCCTTAGAATGATTCACCAACAAGTCTGGGACTGTCAAAGCTCCAAGCAGAAAGATTCAGGGATGTTTAATACCTATGGAGCTCTGGCCAGGTTGTGAGGATGGGAACCAAAAAAACATAAAAGAAGTTCCTACCAAGAGAATAGTGACATATCCTCCCCTAGCACCTAGAAAAGTTTGCAGCCAGAAGATCTGAACTACAATGGAAAACCCTGAAGAGTTCAAAATCCTGTATCCAGTGGATAGAGGAGAGTCTAGGACCTGCCAATCCTTTTTGTATGGAAAACACCAGCAGAAAGTGGTTTCATTTGTTCCATGAGGACTGGAACAAAACCAGTATCTGCCATGCACATAAATGTAAAAAAAGCAGTCAGAACCTGGGAAGAAGAAGAAGAAAAAGAAGGAGGAGGAGGACAAGGACGAGGAAGAAGAAGAAGGAGAAGAAGGAGAAGAAAAAGAAGGAGAAGGAGGATAAAGAGGAGGAGAAGAAGGAAAAAGAGAAGAAAGAAGGAAGAAGAAAGAAAGAAAGAAAAAGAGAAGGAGGAGAGAAGAAGAAAGAAGAAGAAGAAGAAGAAGAAGAAGAAGAAGAAGAAGAAGAAGAAGAAGAAGAAGAAGAAGAAGAAGAAGAAGAAGAAGAAGAAGAAGAAGAAGAAGAAGAAGAAGAAGAAGAAGAAGAAGAAGAAGAAGAAGAAGAAGAAGAAGAAGAAGAAGAAGAAGAAGAAGAAGAAGAAGAAGAAGAAGAAGAAGAAGAAGAAGAAGAAGAAGAAGAAGAAGAAGAAGAAGAAGAAGAAGAAGAAGAAGAAGAAGAAGAAGAAGAAGAAGAAGAAGAAGAAGAAGAAGAAGAAGAAGAAGAAGAAGAAGAAGAAGAAGAAGAAGAAGAAGAAGAAGAAGAAGAAGAAGAAGAAGAAGAAGAAGAAGAAGAAGAAGAAGAAGAAGAAGAAGAAGAAGAAGAAGAAGAAGAAGAAGAAGAAGAAGAAGAAGAAGAAGAAGAAAGAAGAAGAAGAAGGAAGAGGAGGAAGAGGAAGAGGAGGAGGAGAAATATAGGTCTAGACTTGGAGTCATGAAGACTTCAAATCTAGATATCAAGGTAAAAGGTCCCTGTTCATATTGATACCACAGATTGACAGCTAAGAAAACTTATAAAAGTGCATAGTCACAGCTTTTAGCACTAGGATGAAAATAATCCCACCTTCTTCTTCCCTAGTTAGGTCATCTCAGGGTCTTGGGTTCAGTAGTGGAGCCATATTAGTCTTATCCCTCACAAGACTAGTACAAATGAATAGGAGAACAATATGTGGTATACTTAATATTCCTACATGACACAATGTGCACTCAAAGTTCACAGAAAAAAAGATTATTAGTAATAAGGCTGACTCATAACTAATGACTGAAATGAATCTCTCCTTGTGTTTTAAACAGGAGAGCAATAAGATCAATTCACTGGATCTTCAGAGATGGTCCAGGATACTGTGTACAGTGACAGAATGATCATTTTTCATATCTAAGCTCATAGATGTAAAGCTGGAAAGGATCTCAGAAGCATCCATCCTAACCTCCTTATAGATGGAAACTGACTCCCAGAGACTGAGGGATTTGTCCAAACTACTAAGTAGCAGAACAACAGACCTAGACGGGTAGCCCAGAAATACTCATCTGTCTCCCTAGAACAATTAGTGTTGCTATTGAACTCATTGTGATGCTGCAACATTGTGGCTGAGCCACTGACACCATTAGCTTTCCTGGAAGGTGGAAAGGGTTCATTTTGCCCCAAACCTACAAAACCTGCTATGTTCAAGCTGTCTTTCCTTTATATCCCAATCTGTTCCTGCTCTATGATGCAGTTTGGGGAATTGGCAATTTTTCTACAGAGAAGCTTCCATTTTCCTCTCTCCCTTTCAATGACCCCTGTGATAAGCAAGGGTTTCAGATGGCTACTAGACTTGTTTCCAGTGAGACTGATTAAATAGCAGTGTAGGGCATCCATGTGTCAGTGACAGGCGTCCACTGCCTTGGACACCGCTTCCTGAGTACCATCTGTCATGTAAGGGGACAGCCACTTGAGAGCTGTCATGCCAAACCTGTCAGGGGATTATTTGCCCCAGAAAGGTGGGACGAGTTGCCAAATGATGCAGACAAGCGGCAGCTGTTGGTTTGGAGGTTTCACACCTTCAGTTCCCATGCTGACCATTTCAAGTGCAAGCAACTACGAAACATTCAAAAAGCATTCACAATCTGTTTCCTTACCAACTCATTGCTGTCAGTCACTGCACTTTACGGAGTGTACACTGAAGGCAAAGCTCTGAACTAACAAACTACCAATGAATGTGGAGAACAAGACAATGTAAGAGCATTGCATCTAAGTATGCTAATTCTCATGGATATGTACTACATATGTAATGTGTGTATGTAGATAAACATTCATGTGTTTGTGTGTTTTGTGTGTATGTACACATGCATATATAAATATACACATATGTGTGTGCATATATAATTGATGATACATATTGCTGAACATTTCATGTATACATATTATATACATATACATTAGCTATATACAATTAGTTATATATAACATGAACTATATAAATGTATCTATGTGTATGTGTGTATGTTAGTTAGTTGGTTATTATTCTTAGTTCTTAAAAAGGGCCAAAATGACATCACTCTAACATACAGTATGGAGGTATGTCTTTTCTCTTTCCACTAAGAAGTTCTTTACTCTGGACCTATGCATCTGCCTAAGTTCATTACTAGGGAAGCCTGAGCACCTCAAGTAGAAAGTTCTGACTCTTTCTCACATTATTTCTTTGTGTGCTTATTGTCCCCTCCTAACTCCTCTCCCCACTCCACACACCTCGGGGTTATGGGGTGATGGTGGGAAGGGGGCAATTTTAGTTCATGCCTAAGATCTCCCCAGTGCTGAGGTTGCGGGTGAAAGGGAACAGCAGACAGTTACTCAATATGTAATGTTATCATCTGTGGTTATTTATTTCCCACAAACAAAAGGAATGCTTAACTCAAAAGGGTCTCACATAGGTGTATTGTCAGATAACTCAACAAGCATAATTTAACTACTGTGATATTCTGCTAAGAAGTTGAGACTTAAATATCAAAATACAAGGCAGATTGCTGGACTGATGAAGAGACATTTTGCATCCAGACCAGGGAATGGGCTCATTTTTGGTAAGGGGGCTTCTCTTAAGAGATCTGGAGTCATTGTTGGGATTTCATCTGAAGTTGACTGAGGTGCTGACTGAGGGCTCAGGATCTCTAGGCCCAGACATCTTGAGAGATGTTTCATCCCACAAGAGACAAGGAAAAAGAGGCAACTAGAATTCTAAAGACACTCTCCCAGCTGGGCCTTGCTCTAGCGGCACAATGCTCCAAAATTTCAGTTCTTCTGGGGTGAATGAAAAAAATACTCACCACTCCTCCTCCCCCCTCTCAGGAGAGCCAGAATAATCCTGGCACAATCTTCAGCCACGAGGGACACTCCTTTTTTTGTTTGTTAGTCTTGTGTTTATGAAGAGGAACAACGATATCACAGAGTTATGTGGTTGACCTGTGAGTGGATTTAAGGCAAAAAAAAATCTTAAGTCAAGTTGAGGAAGGTAGGATAGATGTGGACTGCCTAAGATTGCTTCTAAAATCTCCTTGTACCAAAACTTCAGAGACTCAAGGAAGACTTTCAGGAGGTAAGTTTCCCTTGTACTTCTTGGCTCTCCCAATTCATCAGGATACATAACTTCTGTAACCCATGTCCTGGTAGTGGTTCTACAGGCATCTGGATTCAAGGCATCTGTTAATCCTCCATGATAGTCTTGAATGTTACTTGAGCTCCCTTTCCCTGAAACTTTATCTCCTTGTCCTTAAGTCTCTTCTGAGAGATTTCCAAGGCTCCTATATTTATTATAAAGATTTCATTCTTGCTTTTTTTTTTTTTTTTTAATGGATGGCAGTCAGTGGGAGGAGAAAAAATTTTTTGTTAATTTTTAAAAACTGAAATTAATTTTTTTTTTTTTTGCTGAGGCAATTGGTGTTAAGTGACTTGTCCAGGGTCACACAGCTAGGAAGGATTAAGTATCTGAGGTCCGATTTGAACTCAGGTTCACCTGACTTCAGAACTGGGCTCTATCTACTTCACCATCTAGCTACCCCTGAAGTTAAAATTTTAAAACAAATTAAAGGCACAAAACCTTCCATACTGAATTAGTTTAGAAAATCAGGGAAATGTGTTTTCAATTCATTACAGGTTATCTACTCATTGGGATGACTTAAGTTCTAAAAATCTAGAATGGAACAAATCAGGTAATCTATAGTAAATATATTTTAAATTTAATTTTTAAAAATTTTACTATCTTTTCTTCCCTAGAATCCTATGGGCCCAGGCCCATCTGGGTCTTATGTCTTATGTCTTGCCCCATCACAGAGGAAGAGTACCAATCAATCAATTAGCAAACTACTTTTTTTTAAATTGTGTTCAATCATGGGGACATAAAGAAGAGAAAAAGAAACCATTTCTGTTCTCAAGGAGCACATGAGGAAGAGTAAACTATGAATTTCCAGAAATGTTCAAATTTGTCTAATGTCAATCAAGTTGGTTCCTTACTCATAATCAATAAATCATTCAGTAAGATGAGATTATAAAGAAAGATTAAAATAAAAGACCTCATTCTTGAAGACCTCATATTTTAATGTAGCAGATAACATGTAAATAGCTATGTACAATATATATATATATACAGAGGTGATGGAAGATGATGAGAATTGAACTAAGAATTGAGGGAAAATAAGGGCACCAAAATGGAGAAGTTGAGAAAAAAGACCGAGCTCAGCATAGGGGATAGCTTGTGAAAAGTATAGATATTGGAATGTCATATTTAAAGAACAGTAAGCAGGCCAATATAGCTGGATCCTATAGTGGAGGGAGTAAAGTCTAAGAATGCTAGAAAGGTAGGAAGGAGCCTCAAAAAGAACTCTACCTTCTAAACAGAAGATTTTATATTTTACTTAGTAATAATAGGGAGCTAGTTGATGTCATTGAGTAGGTGAGTGACATGGCAAGACCAACATTTTTTTAAAAGAATCACTTGGGCAGATAGGTGAAGAGTGTATCGGAAAAGGGAGAGATGACAATAAAATAATAGCTATAATTCATATAGTACATATGTTATCTCATTTAATCTTCATGCCCTAAAGGGCATTTGATGATATGGGGATTGTAGCTCAGGAAAGAGAGTAGAGCTAGATATATAGATCCAAGAATCATCTGCACAGAGCTGAGAATTGATTACCCAGTTGATGAAATTATCAAGTAAGATATTTAAGTCAGAAGAAATCTCTAAATTTTGGTTATCTGTTATGAACACACAAAAGCCACTGAACTTAGGCAAGGATACACTTCCCTTATAAATTGAATCTCTAAACTTGTTTCTTATAACTCTATGCCAGAAGTGATTTATACAAAAAAGTTACATTAGAAAGAGAGAATGTTCCTATTTCTGCCAAACAACTTCGTCTTTGAGGTTCCTTCCAGTTCAAAGCCTTATGATCTTTAATTGTAAGGATGGAAGATAAAGGAAAAGTTGCTAGGATTGAGGGAGATGTACAAATGTATGTATGTGGGGGAATGGGGTCGGGGGCATACTTTTTCAAGGCTTGACAACTCATGATCATTACCCTTGACTCTTGAAGATTTTAAAGCTTTTCCAAAGATAATCATCCTTCAGAAAGAATAAAGGCACTAGTGCCTTGTAATGCTTTTTGTGTGAAGCTAAAGAACTGTAATTTACTCCTCATTCCCGGCACCCCCACAGATTTGTCTCATTGTTGGAATGTCAAATCATCTGCAATTTAAAAAAAAAAAAAAAAAAAAAAAAAAAAAACAACCCTCACATGGATGATTTGTAACATGGAAAACTGGTAACTGAATTCATAAAGATTGTACAGAGTTGATAAAATTCATCTAATGATTGGTGCCATAAAGATTGCAGAATCGATCCTACTGTCAGGAAAACGAATTGGTCAGTGGTATTCACCATATGCTTCTATTGATTTCCCAGTACCTGATGTCTGGAAGTTCTCATCATTAGACAGCATGTTAACACCTTAATTGATATATTCTATAAAGTTATCATAAGACATAAGATTCCATGCAAGTATAAGTTTTTCATTGGCAAGTATTTCAAAGCATGCATCAGGAATAGATTTTTTTCTTTTTTCTTTTAAAACAATATTTCATTTTTTTCAATTACATGTAAAAATAGTTTTCATTTTTTATAAAATTTTGAGTTTTAATTTTTTTTCCTTCCCTCTCTCCTATTCCCCCTCCCCAAAGCTGGCAAGCAATTTGATTTAGAATATATATATGCAATCATGTAAACATATTTCCACATTAATTATGTTGTGAAAGAAGAAACAGAACAAAAGAGAAAAGGCACAAAAAAATAAAAACAAAAGGATTCTGGGAATTTGGTGGATTTAGGTTGATAAATTTCAAGCTTTCCCAATTTCCCCCACAAATAGAATAAGTTTGTGCCTCAGCATAAACATAGACTAGTGAAAAATCAAGAAGGTAGAACAGGGGTCCTCCTGATACAACTCACGAAGATCTGAAGACAGACCAGAGCTGGGTATTAACCTGTCTGTGAAATGCAAACACCTCTGGGCTAGCTCTGCAGAAACATCAAGTGGGTTCCTCTTGGGCTAGTTAGGTGTGGCTGGTGCTTCAGCAGGACCCACAGAGACTTTCGACTCCTGGACTGTTTGTAGAATCAAGGTCTGAGTCTAGGAAGACTAAGGGAACATTGGGATGATTGGGAATGCCAGGCCCAGCTGTGTTGCTGAGACATGCCCTGGGTGAGAAGGACCAGAACCCATTAAATGCAGAAGCAGTGGGGCAGGGGCACTGCTGGCTGCAGGGACTTGCAGGAGGTTGGAGCTTTTGATTTGAGGTTCCTGGTCATAGGGGAGAGCTGAAGGAAAGCTTGAGGCATCATCCCCCTATCCCTCAATTAGAGGTGGTTACACTAATACCACTTATTTTTAAAAATGAACCAACAAAGAAATAAGAACCCCATCAATGAAACATATTATGGGAATAGGGAAGACCAGGGTTCATTTTCAGAGGAGGATACTTTATTAGTCAAAAAAAAAGTCTTTACCCAAAGAGTAATGTGAAATGTTTCCCTGCCCAGAGAGAATTTATAGAACTCAAAAAAGAATTTAAAAATCAAATGAGAGACACTGAGGAAAAACTAAAAAAGAAAAAGAAAAACCATCTAAGAAAAACAAGAAGATTGTGAAAAAAAAAAGTTAACCAACTAGAAAAGGAGAGACAGAGTTTCAAAGATGAAAATAATTCTTTAAAAATTAGAATTGGGCAAGGGAAAGCCAGTGAAGCTATGAGAGGCCAAAAAATAATAAAACAGATTATAAAGAATGAGAATATATCACAGAATGTGAAACATCTTATAAGAAAAATGACAGATCTAGAAAAAAGATTAAGAAAATATAAGAATAATTGGATGGTCAGAAAGCAGTGACCAAAAAGAGAACCTTGACACAATAATGCAAGAAAAAGAAAATTGTCCTAGAGTGATAGATCATGAGGGAAAATAGAAATAGAAAAAAGCCACCAATCACCATCTCAAAGAGATCCTATGTGGAAAACACATAGGCATATTATTGTCAAATTTCAAAACCCCAGATCAAAGAGAAAATTTTTCAAGAAACAAGAAAAAACAATTCAAATATGTTGGAGCTACAATAAGAATTGAACAAACTCGGTGATGCAGTGGATAGAACACCAGCCCTGAAGTCAGGAGGACTTGAGTTCAAATCTGGTGTCAAACACTCAACACTTCCTGCCTGTGTGACCCTGTGACCAAAAATTTCATATCCATTCAAACTATTTATAAATTTAACATATAAGAGTCAATATGAAAAATCAAGTTAAAGGAATTTAGCATGGTCAAACTGTTTAAAAATGGACAAATTATTTATGTTTTTTATATACGTATATTATATTTTTGAGATTCACATTAACAATAGGATAGCTCAAAAGACTGGCAGATTTAATGTAAAAATAGTAATTATGTTATACAAATGAAGGACAGAGGAAGAATAGTCACAGAGGTATTGATGGGGGAAGGAGGAGGGCTTGTAATTCTGAAGACCTACTGACATTGGGGATGGGTTCAGTAGGCAATACTACACAGATATCATGAAGTGCATAGCATCCCTCAAAATCTATTTAAAAAATAAGAGAAGGGAATGGGTGAATGGGGAAGTAGAGTGAGGGAAGAAAACAAGAAAGGGATCCTTGGGTGGAGGGAGGTTAAATAATAGCAAGGCAAGTTAAGGGAGCAGAATTTAATTAAAGAGTCAGCACAAATAGGAAAGACATGTGTGTGTATGGGAGAGGGGTGAGTGAGCGTATGTATGTATATATCTACATAGATATACATAAATATATTTTTCTTAACACTAGCTTTCTTGATCTGGCAATTTGTTGTTATATATTTTAAATCTTCCTTGATATTCTGCTGTTTTTCTTTTTTTCTTACCCTTTCTTTTCAAATAAAAGAAATTTAATAAATAAAAAAGTGAAAATAGTTTTCTTTGATCTACATTCAAACTCCTTAGCTTTTTTCCTCTGGATGTGGATAGCAGTTTCTATCATGAATCTTTTGAAATTGTTTTGAATTGTATTTCTGAGAAAAGCTAAGTCTATCCAAGTTGATCATTACACAATGGTGCTGTTAGTGTGTACTTACTGTGTAAGTGAGCTAGTTCACTTCACTTCACTCAGCATCAGTTCATGTAATTCTTTCTTAGTTTTTCTAAAATCTCTTTCATCATCTTTTAAAGCACAATAGTATTCTATTACCTTCATATACCACAACATATTTAGCCATTCTCCAGTTGATAGGCATACTCTCAATTTCCAATTGTTTGCCACCATATAAAAAGGTGCTATGAATATTTTTGCTTATGTAGGTCCCTTTACCTATTTTATGATTTCTTTCAGAGATTGCTGAAGCAGTGGTATTGTTGATTAAAGAATATACAGTTTCCAAATTACTCCCCAAAATGATCAGATCAATTCACAACTCTATCAACAATATATGTGTCCCAATTACATTTTCTCTAACATTTATTATTTCCTTTTCTATCATATTAACCAATCTAATAGATGTGAGATGAACCTCAGAGTTGTTTTAATTTGCATTTCTCTGATCATTAGTGATTTAGAGCATTTTTTTTCATATGACTATAGATAGCTTTGATTTCTTTGTCTGAAAACTGCCTGTTCATATTCTTTGATTATTTATCAATTGATGAATGATCTGTATTCTTATAAATTTGACTCAATTCTCTATCTAAGAAAGGAAGCCTTTATCAGAGACACTATCTATAAAAATATTTTCAAAGCTTTTTTTTGCCTTCTAATTTTGGCTGCATTGGTTTTGTTTAGGCAAACCCTTTTTAATTTAATATAATAAAAATCAACCACTTTGCATTGCATAGTATTCTCTCTTGTTTGATCATAAATTCTTCCTTTCTCCATATGTCTGACAGGCAAACTATTGTTTGCTCTCCTAATTTGCTTATGGCATTATCCTTTGTGTCTAGTTATGTACCTATTTTGATCTTACCTTGATAATAGGGTGTGAGATGTTGGCCTATGCCAAGTTTCTGACATACTATTTTCCAGTTTTTTCAGCAGTTTTTGTCAAATAATGAATTCTTATCCCAGAAGCTGTAGTTTTTGCATTTTTCAAACAGCAGATTATTATCATTTCTGATCTATCACTCTCTTAGCCCGTTTTGATAATTGCTGCTTTTTATTACAGTTTTAGATCGATTGGGGCCAGACCACCTTCTTTTGCATATTTTTCATTAATTCCCTTGATATTCTTGACCTTTTGTTCTCCCAGGTGATTTTTCTAGATGTATAAAATAATTTTTAATAATTTGATTAGTATGGCACCAAATAAGTAAATTAATGTAGATAGAATTGTCCTCTTTATTATATTAACTCAGCCTATCCATGACCAATTGATATTTTCCCAATATTTAGATGTGGCTTTATGTGGAAAGTGTTTTGTCATTGTGTTCATACAGTTCGTGAGTTTGTCTTGGCAAGTAGACTCCCAGATAGTTTATATTGTCACAATTATTTTAAATGAAATTTCTCTATCTCTTGCTGCTGTACTTTGTTGGTAATATATAGGATTGCTGATGATTGATATGGGTTTATTTTATTTCCTGTGACTTTGCCAAAGTTATTAATTATTTCAAGTAGTTTTTTTAAATTGATTCTCTAAGTATACCATTTTATCATCCATAGAGTGATAGTTCTGTTTCCTCATTGTCTATTCTAACTCTTTCAATGTCTTTTTCGTTTTTGTTGCTAAAGCTAACATTTCTACTACAGTTAAATAATAGTGGTGATAATAGGCATCTTTTTTGCACCCTGGATCTTATTTGGAAGGCTTCTAGCTTATCCCCATTACAGATAATGTTGCTGATGATTTTGTGGCTTTAGATAGATGCTACTTATCATTTTAAGGAAAACTTCATTTATTCCTCTGCTCTCTAGTGTTCTTAATAGGAATGGATGCTGTATTTTATGAAAAGCTTTTTCTTCATCTATTGAAATAGTATGTGATTTCTGTTGGTTTTGTTACTGATATGGTCGATTATGCTAATAGTTTTCCTAATATTTTATCCGTCCTTCATTTCTGGTCATAGTGTATGATCCTGGTGATAAATTATTGTAATTTCTTTGCTAATATTTTATTATTAAAATTTTGCATCAATATTAATTAGGGAAATTGGTCTATACTTTTCTTTTTCTATTTTGACTTTTCCCAATTTAAGCATCAGCACCATATTTGAATCATAAAAGGAATTTAGTGGGGCTGTTTGTCTGTTTTTCCAAATAGTTTATATAGGAAGGGTTTCTTAATGGTCATTATTAAAATAGGCTCATATGTTGAGTCAATTGGAAAGAGCACTATGATTTCATAGAGATTGAAATGGATGTGCCAGAAAGTATTTGATTGTTATATATGAAGAGTTCACAAGTGGAATGAGATTCTCTCAGTCCTTTTCCATCCACAAACTGCAAAGAAATGAATTCTTCCTGCTAATCAAAAATAGTCAGAATACCTCAATCTTCACAAATATAGCTTGAGGAGGAGGAGAGAGGAAGAAAAGGACCATTGAATGAAATGAACAAAAAAGCCTTTAGACTAAAAACAAATCGATTTTATCTATGGAAAATTACTTCCTAAAGGGAATGACTGAGGATCAAAAGCAAGTAGCCTTTTTCCCCTTAAAGGGTCCTATCACTTTATTCATCCTAACAAGTGCTTGCCTTTCCTAACTCCTTACCAATAATAAATACTCTAAGTTTTTTTCCTCAGTTTTATAGTATTGCATTTCAACATAATTTGTCTCCTCTTTAATCCTTGATATTATATCTTATGACGCCAGCATTTTTTGGTGAAGGCATCCAGAAGCTTCACCAGATTGTCAAAGGATCTATGACACAATAAATAAGAAACCCTGGCCTACACAACTGGCATTCTTCATGCATGGGATTTTTCTTCTGGATACAGGTACCTGGATTCCTCCAAGAAATTACAGATTTTATTTTTGAGGCTTTGCAATATTCTCAAGCTTGATGAAATCAGGAAAATGTCATCCATAAAGAGGAGCCCTCGAATGTAAAAAAATTTTCTCAGTTTTCTGCTTCCCTTCTAATCTTGGCTGCATTGGCTTTGTTTGTACAAACCCTTTTTAATTTAATATAATCAAAATCATGCATTTTGCATTTTATAATATTTTCTAGTTTTTCTTTGATCATAAATTTCTTCCTTCTCCACAGATATGAGAAACAATATGTCCCTTATTTCCCTAATTTGCACTCTTCATGTCTAAATCATGAACCCATTTTGACCTTATCTTAGGAAAGAGGATTAGTTTGTTAGTCAAAGCCTATTTTCTGCCATGCTAGTTTCCAGTTCTCCCAGCAATTCTGGTCAGTTAGTAAGTTCTTATCCCAGAAGCTGGAGTCTTTGGGTTTAACAAACATTAGCTTACTTTAGTCATTGACAATTATATCTTGTGAACCTAACATATTCTACTAATCCCTAGTAACTATATTTCAATATGATTGCTTGCATTTGTAATCTTAAGTATTTTATTCATTTTAAACATTATTTAGAGAAAGAATTCCTAATCAAATTGCCAAAAGAGGCCAATGATACAAAAAGGTCAAAACCTCCTGGTATAGATTCTCATCACTATATACATATATACAAATATGTATGTTTATATATATGTATTATGTATGTGAATAAATAAGAAAAGTATTTGGGCAAATCATTGGTATCTTTTCTTGTCATTTTTTTTTTTCAGTTTATCTCCATCTTTTGTGACTCCTTTGGTGATTTTCTTGGCAAAGATACTAGGGTGGCTTTCCATTTACAGAAAAGGAAACTGAGGCAAACAAGATTAAGTGACTTGCCCAAGGTCACACAGGTAGTAAGTATCTGAGGTTGGATTTGAACTCAGGTCTTTCTGATGCCAGGTCTGGCACTCTAGCTTCTTTACTTCCTAGCTGCACTGTCTTCTTAGTCTTTTTGCTAGCAATTCAAATGATTTTTCTAGTTATTCAATATCTTCCCTTTTTTAGATATTTTGAAAATCAATTTCTCAGTGCATTTCAAAATTTGTTTATTCAACAACTATTTATATCAAACACCTAAATAGACAGAGCATTATACTAAGTACTGGGTGAGATGCAAAAATGATAAAAGTCCCAATTTCCACTTCAACTGAGATTCCCCAGTGGCATAGAACATATCCAGATGTACAATTTTATACTATAACTTTGGTGCAGAATAGAACATCATAAAAATATATAAAGGGCAGGAACTTTGGAGAAATATACTTAAGGCTCAATATAATTGATTTAAACAAGGTGTTAACTCAGTGGAATAGAGAAGACAATGATTATCTAGGTTAGCATGTGAGTTCTCTAGTTCAGTGTGATTAATTTAATCTTACAACAAATGATGGTTCCCTAGTGATATAATGATTGGTTTATACTCAGTATACTGTAATGATGTAATGGTAATAGAGGATATAAACTGGGGACAAATTGAGCCAGAGACACACTTCAAGACAGAGACTGTTGTGGTGGCTCTCCTGCTTCCCCACTGAGACCAAGGCTCATCTGAAGGGCCTCCAGAAAGCTAGCCCAGGCCCCAAGCAAGGAAACAGACTGTGAAGGAGACAATAAAGATTTTTGGACTTTATCCCTGACTAATCTCATGGTGATTATTCTGCTGAAAACAAGGCTGCTTCCAAGACCTTCAGAAAGCTAGGCTAGTCCCAGGTAAGGAGATGGACTATGAAGGAAACAATAAAGACTTTGGACTTTATTCCTGACTACTCTTGTGGTGATTACTCTGCTGAAACAAAGGCTGGTCCCAAGACCTCCAGAAAGCTAACCAGAACATTACAAAAATATAAGAATGCACAAAGTTCTAAGTGAGGCTCAATGAATTGGTAGGAGATGCAGATGAGAGGCTCTAATCTTGACATCTTCTGTTCCTCCCACAAATCATGAGGCTTTCTTGTTGAACTTGATTCCTTTGGCTCCCAACACATAGCGCTTTTTCCCCCTTTAGATAAATGAAGTATCCTGATGCTATAGAAGAATTTCTCTCTTCATCTCTCCATGTCCCTCTCCACCTTGGTCAAAGGACAAGACCCTTCCTTCTTTCCATAGATGTCCAGTCATTGTATTTTGCTATTAATTCCACAAGAACTGAGAAGTCACATTCATGTTTTCCCTGAATAGTTTAGTTTAAAATTTCAGAAACATAATGGGTGGGAGGAAAAATAGAGATCATTAAGGTTTTGTTTTAGACTACTACATTTGGAAGATACAGAAGTTCCCAGTTAAATGCCTCTTTAAAGACCTAAAAAGACTTTTCTTTTTAACGTCATCATCTAGTATTACATTCCTGATAAAATTACTTTGCAGCATTGGAAATTGCTTATCTCTGTGTCTTTGTCTCTGTCTTTCTGTTTCTCTATCTCTGTCTCTGTCTTTCTCTGTCTCTGTTTCTGTCTCTCCTGTCTCTCTATCTCTGAGTCTGTATCTTTGTCTTTGTCTCTGTCTCTGTCTCTCTTTTTTCTCTGCCCCATTTGTGTACGTACACACAAGCATACATATGGAGGGGGGAATGCATGTGAAAAGATTAAATCTTTTCTGTTTCATAGAAATTTACCAGTCCTTCCCAGCATCTTATAGAAAGCAGGCAGTGAGAGCCTGAAGGCTCTAGGGCACTAGGGCATTATGTATTAGTGTTGTGAGCTGCCATTTCAAATTTATTAACATTATGATGTATAGGTTGCACGGTTTCATTGAAGCCCTGGGGGTCTACAGGATAGGGTTAATGCAGAGGGCTTTGATTGGTCTTATTTTTACCCAGAGTAGCAGGTAAATAGATCAAGTTGAGAAATCTAAATCAGATAAAGGTGATTTTATCAAAGAAGAAAAAAAAAAAAATAACACATCAGCACAGTCCTTATGCATTACCTGCTTCAGCTCTTGTTAGGTTCTTGGGCTGGAGCAGATCAGCAAACCACTCAGTATAACTGACATGCTGAGGCTGCAGTGACTCATCATCCTAACAGTGGGGTCAGGATGTGAGGTTAAGAGATACATTTTAATTTAATAAACCATCTGTAAGAAATGCAAGCTTTTGGGTTTGGAGCCTTTAGCTTTCCTACCTAAACACATTCACATTAAGATCTGAGCACATCTCTAATTAAAATCTAAATTGCATGCAAGGCATTTATATCAGAAGAATGCAGGTCTATTCAGTGAAGAGAGTGTGTACTGAAATGAGAACTAATATTCCACAGTTGCTGAGCATTTCCCTTTAGTACAAATCACTTATAGAATCATTTTCACCCAACTACCAATTGCCTTGCTGTGCATGTAACCAGTTCCATTTCCCTGTGCTAGGTAAAACTCGCAAAATTTCATTTTTATAATGGAGTGAAGGAGTTAGACATCTTCAAACAATTTATCTCATTAGAAACATTTTAGTTCTTCAATGTGGTATCTCTTAGGCATCAGAGACTGGGGAAAAATATGATCAACAGCTAATTGTCTGGCTGGTTTTCATATGGAATTATAATATCCAATTATGTATTATCCTACAGATTGGATGGGAGTGGGGTAAAGATGATGTGGCTCTGAGGAAAGTACAGGGTTAGGAATCTACAGATCTAGATTCTGTCATTAACTAGTTGCATGGCCTAGCAAAAATCATCTAACATCATTTAAGGAAACAGAGATATAATTACTTTTTTTTAGAGGGGCTGAAGGATTAAACTATAGAGTAGTCATAGTTGGAGTGGAAAAGAAGGAACAGATTGGAAGGACACTGAGAAGGGTAGAATCAGCAGGGCTTGGTGAGTGATTGGATGTGGAGAAAGAGCAAGGGTTGAGTTGAAAATGACCACAAGATTTTGTCTTGGTAACTGGGGAAATGGTGATGCTATTGGCATATGACACAAATATCAAGTACTCTACTCTTGGCATTTGGACTGGATTTGATCTTGGGAAATTCTCAATGAGTAATATTATTCATGTGGCTCATTTTGTACTCCCATCCAAAGGGTCTTTTTCTCTTTGAGGGTCTCTGAATTTAGCTTATTTCCAATATATTGGAGGAAGCTCATCTTCTGTTTAATCAGCTTTTTTTTTTTTTTTTTTAACCATAAGATATTTATGGAAAACAGTAATGAACAGAGAAGGGTCTGGCATTTTGCTCCGTTAGTGAAAATAATTAGGAAATGATTTATTATTCAGCTTCCTTAGGCGTTCTCCCTCCTCTTCCCAGAATGCTCTAGTCTGAATTACGATTTATACCATTTACTGGGAAAGTCCCTACATATTGAGTGCCTTGTAATTTCTGTTCCCACTGATAGTCATAGGTTACAGTTTTCCCTTGCCTCTAGCATATCTGTTCAATATCCCCACTGCCATAGTCATTTCCATGTAGGACCTTCAGATTCACTTAAGGATCTCTTGGTTAAGTCCAGAAAACTTTCGTTTCTTCCTCCTCCTTTCTCTTTGCCTTCCCTTTCCCCTCTTCTTCCTTCACTTTTTAAATTTCCAAGTGTTTTTACTCTCTCACAATTCCTGTTCAATGCCTTTTTACAGTGTGGGAAATGAAGTTTTTCCCCACTATTGCCATATATGTGGCAATATTTGTATATGTCAACTCCTATCATAATTGTTTGCTTTTATGCAGCAAAAATTCATTCAGTTCAAGGAGAAATCACTTCTAACAAGTCACTTCAGTTTCAGAAACCATTATTTCTTGCTGCTATGGGCAAAAAAGGGGAAGAGTAGAGGAATTGCTGATAATGACAAGGGAGGAAAAAAAAATTACTTTTGTACATATTGAATTTGAGGTATTGATGGGTCATTCAGGTAAAGATGATAAATAGACATTTATAAATGCAGAACTGGAGTTTGGAAGATTAGCTTCTTAATTGTTTCTCCTCCTATAATCTATCCTCCATATAACCCAATAAAGTTCTCTTCTTGAGGCAAAAGTCTGACTATACTCCTCTGATTAATAAGCTTCAATAGCTGCTCTCTTTTCTCTAGTGAATGGGATAAATGGAGTGAAGATCTCTCATAAGAATGTGACCCCAACCTGTGCCCTAGTTCTAACTTGAAGCTTTGCAGTAACAAATTGTGCTAGCCTATCTTAGACAAACATACATTTTTCCTTCCCCCTTTTCCTTTTCACCACATCAGTATTAAGTTCCTAATATGTCAAAGAGTGAGTCATTGGCTGGTATCATTAGCTTCCTTGTTCTTAATCTCAGGGTAGATTTTTAGTCTCTGTGTAGATTTCTGCATTTTGAATGTTAGTCTGGATTTCCAGCCAATAAGAGAAAATATTAGAAGGGGGTGGAGGAATTCCATGCTAGGGCTATATAATCCACTTTCTGTAGTCCACACTTGGTACTCCTGTATTGATGACACCCTGTCTGTTGGGACTTGATCTTTCTCACAAGATCATAATAAATCCTTTTTGCTTTTCTACCTTGAGAATCTCTGATTTCAATTTGGATAGGGGTCATCACTGTCCCACACACTAAGATGAAACAGAAATGCCTCTTTGGTATTAAAAGTCCTTTACAATATGGCTGCAGTTATGAGTTCTAGTTTTTTTTTAAAGATATATTTCATATTACCCTCACACTTATGTTCCAGCTAAATTATAATATGTCTCATTACCTATACATGGCAGTCCATTTCCCATCTTCATGCTTTCATAGGCAGTCCTTTAGACCATGAGATGCTTGGAATTCATTCTCTCCTTATAGCAGCATTTTAAAATCCTTGATTTCATTCAAAGCTTTGTTTAAGCGCCATCTACAGAATGTCTCTCCTGATGTACCCAGCTGTTAGTATTCTCTATTTACTCCCATTATTTCATTGTGCATATATTTATCATTTATCTATCTCTCTACATGTCACAATCCCTAATAAAATGTAGCTCTCTGAGGGCAAGAACTATTTAAATTTTGTCTTTTTAGTTGTGATGGCAAGTATGCAATTAATGCATAATAAATGCTTGTTAAATTAAGTCAAAAATAGGTTAAAGCTAAAAAAAGAAAAATAGATTTGGTAAATTGAAGTCATCCGAGACTTTTTAAATTACCTAGGAAGAAAATGTAACGAAAATCTCTTAAGTAACAGGGAACACTGGCAGACTATTTGCTGTCCTTTGCCTTTATCATATGACAAGATTGTCTTGTTTTCCTGTAATATAATTGTACAATTGCCTTGTGAGCTTCTCTCATTCCTATTATTCTTTAAAGTTCTTCATTAGTGATCAGTAGCAGTCTTTTCACACCTACAATACACCCTTCCATTGTTCTATGTTCATATGACCTATGCTAATAACTTTTAATTCTTTGATGGCTATTATGTTCTATAGTTTGATGCCATCCAGCCACAATTGTTGAATAATGATAATAATAAGGAGCAGACTCTTGATGGCAATCTCTCTCATACCCCTCCTCCTGTTTAATTCCAGGCAGTAGTTGTTATCCATCTGTATTATGCATACATACTGATGGACTCATTCTATTGTCTATCCAGTTAAATGTGTATTGACCTCTAGGCACTAGACATTGTTCATTCACTTAGTCTTTCTTGTGTGGATGGTCAGGTAAAACACTTTTGAGTAATTATAGATCTCTTCCACAATGTCATCTACAAAGAGAAAAATCCAGAAAAATTAACCATCCCACAAAGAACCCCAATTGAACTTGGATTCTGTTTTGGACCTACTCCATCACAGTGGAAATTACTTTTGAAGTGCATACATGACTTATTTTATGTCTCATCTGATGCTAATTATGTTAATAACTGTTTTTAATCTGATGTTATCTGATTATCTGCAGTTGATGATTAGATAATTAATAAAGAAGGTTGTTTCTGTTATAGCTTTCAAGGAATGTTGAGTGATTTAGGGAAGGGGGATACCATATTTAAAAAAAAATCTGTTGGGTGGTACTTTGCTTCATTAAAGATTTGAGTTCAAATATGACCTCAGACATTCACTAGTTATGTCTGCTTGCCTTGGTTTCCTCATCTACAAAATGGGAATAATAACATCTACTTCCATCTCATTCCTTCTTCTTGAACCATGGTTTCCCCTATTTTTCCTCATCCACATCTTTCCTTAGTTTTGCATTAAATTCAAGAATCAGTGTATATTGATTTCCAATTTATTTATCATAAGCAACAAATTAGTTGGTTGTATAAGCTGTACCCATTTTTAAGATGGTCTTCTTAAAAATACTTGATCACTATTAAAATATGCAATGACCAAATAAGACCAGGTGAAATAACTGTAAAGCATTTAGTATAGTGCTTGGCACATGGTAAACACTGTATAAATTCTATTATTATAATCTATAGACAGTAAACCCAATGAGATCTTATATTCTTCTTATCTTTGAATCAATCATGAAATGGTAAAGATGTAGCCCATTATTCAGCAACACTTGGGGAAGTCTGCTTGTTTTCTGCCAATACCCTCATCGAGAAAAGCCTTTAATTCATGTAGAGATAACTCTCAAAGACTTTGTTTAGATGTGGAGGTGGACATAGAAATCAGCTCTTAGTGGTCTTCTCTTGGCCTTTTTTGGGGGGAAGGTATTAATAAAGTTTGAGACATTCTTCCCTACTCGGGTATCTTGTATGTCAGTTCTTCAGTGCCCTCCTAGTTGGGCCATCTCCAGCTTGAATGGGTTCCACATGTGCTCTGTCCTATTTAGCTGCTTTTCCTATCTTCATTATTTTTAGTATCATTTTTGCCTACCTTGTAAGTATGTACAGGATACTGATGCTGGAATTCAAATGTAGTGGTTCCATCATAGTTAAAGTTTGTTATAATGCTTTTATAATTTTTCCCATTTGTGTGTGTGCTTTTAAAAATTTTTATCCTTAAATGTCCATGGAATGATTACTTAGCTGGATATCTTTCTTTAAATGGTGTCTTAGCCCTCTACTGCTTCTGTCTACCTTATGAAATTATACTGCTAATAATTACTACTTTTCATCAAAAGAGTTTACAGACAAGTTTATATTCCAACTCTGTTTTACCTCTTTGCAACCATCTTTCTTCACCTGGGTAATTAAGTTTGTTGACTAAATCACGTTATGGGTTTGGGGATTTCTTTAACATGGAAACTAATTTACATTGATTAAACTTCTTTATATTATTATTACAATTTATATTGTTATTTTTATTATCCATTTTTGACTTTTAACTTTTAATTACTTGTTTACATGCTTCAGGACTGAGTTATTTCAATTTTATGCCAGATCTTTTTCTCATTATTCTTCTTGCTTTTTTTAAACCAATTCTTTGAAGGTCTATTTTACACAGAGAGTTGATTAGGGGATACATCTCATATCAATAACATTTATTTTCCTGTCTCTTGAAAGAATCTATTTCGTTTTTTATATTGTTTTTGGAACTCACCATGTCCAGAGCCTACCACACTTTTTTTCAAAGCAAGTGTTCACAATATAAAGTGTAAGGCTTCATTGTAATGTCTTTTCCCTCTCTCATTCCTTCTTCCTGAATGATGATTTCCCCTATTTCTCCCTATCCACATCTTTCCCCAGTTTTGCACTGAAATCATCAAAAATCAGAGTGTATGTTGACGTCCAATTTCTCTAATTTATCATTAGTAATCAATTTGGGTGCATAAACTGCACTCATTTTTAAGATGATCTTGAAAATACTTAATCACTACTAAAATATGTAATAATGAAATAAACCATAGAATAATGTTTACTGGTGTCTCTGAGCAAACAGTTTGTCAATAAGCATTTATTAAGTGTGTAGCTAAAGCTGGTGCAGTAAATAGAATATTGGCCTGGCAGTCAGGAAGACCTGAGTTCAAATCCAGTCTCAGATATTTAGTACTAGTTGTGTGACTCTGGGCAAGTCACTTAACCCTGTTTTTTTTTTCTTCCGTTTCTTTTTCTGTAAAATGAGCTAGAGAAAGAAATGGCAAACCACTTCAGGATTACCCCTCCCTCTTTAAAGAGGTCAGGAAGAGTCAGACATGGCTGAAAGTGACTAAATAATAAACAGAATAATGTTTTAAAAAGTGCTCACAATGTGCTCAACACAGCTTTCAATAATAGGGACATACAGAAATGCAAAATCAGTCTCTACCATCAAAGAGGTCACTTTCTAATATATATATATATATATGATAAATCAGAGTTAATTTCAAAGGGAAGGTATCAGCATTAAGGGAAATGAGGAAAGCTTCTTGTAAAAGATGGATTTTATCTGAAACTTCAAAGAAGCCAAGAACTAGAGGAGGGAGAACATCTTATGTATGGGAAATAGCCAGTGAAATTGTGTGGAATTAGGAAGTGGAGTGTCTAGTTGGAGGAACAGCATAGAGGCCAATGTCACTAGAAGAATGTAGAGAGGAGTAAAAAGTATAAGAGAACTGGAAAGGCAGGAATGGTTCAGGTTGTGAAGAGCTTTTTAAAGCCAAATAGAGAATTTTATATTTGATCCTGGAGGTAATAGGAGTCACTGGAGTATATTCATTGAGGGGCAGAGCTGTGTGATATCTTCAGATCTGAGTTTTAGGAAGACCACTTTGATAGTTCGATGGAGAATGGGTTGCCATTGGAATAAAACCTGTAATGCTCTTTTCTTTGCTCCTCCTAGGAATCCATGTGGACTCTTTCAATTTATATAATTTAGCTGCAACTTCCTTCTTTTCCTGCTTTCATTAATAGCAAGAATGTCAAGATTGATATAATGTAGCTCCTCCAGTAATAAGTTCACTCAATCATTTGACAAAGATTTCACATTAAGAGAACCAATAGTCAAATGATAAATGGTCTAAAAATGATGTGATCTGAGTATTTTCTGCCTCCCCTCTGTTTTTGTTTCTGCCATGATCCCTGCAGAAGTGGGAAGTGGACTAAGGGTCACATAAAATGTTTTGGGTTGTATCATGGGTTTCTATGGCCAAAAATTTCATCCCCGAATGATCAGCTTACTGGTGAAAATTGCTTCTAGGCAATTACTAACAACTTTGTGAAAAGAATGCTCTAATTCACTAAAACAATAACAAAGGTGATAAGCTAGGAAAGCAAGGGAAAAATTGGACTAGAAGTCATGATGAAGATAAACATTCCGTTCTTTAGGATGGAGCAGTTGGAAAGATAGCAGAGGGGATTATAATCAGAAAGGGGAATTTCAAAATCAAGATCCTGGAACAAAAGAATTTTGGGTGGTTATGACTTCTAAGGTGTAACTACACACACAATTCTAAGTGGTTGAGGGAGAGGGGATTTGGAGGTTTTTGAAGTTGATAAGAAGAAGTTGATAAACTTGGAGGATGTGGTATTCAAAGAATGTGGTATTCAGTAGGAATAACAAAGTTATAGATGAGAGTTGGGGTACAAATGGAGAGAAACTCATTTACAACTTAAAATTAATTCCTAGCACTTTCACCTGCATGCAATCCTCTTGGGAAGGCTAAATCCTATACTTGTGCTTTTGGCTCCATTCCCTCTCATCTCTATTGTGTGCTTGTCTATTAAGTAATTCCCCTTCTCTATCATCTCCAGTCTCTCACTATCTGTGAGTTAATTTTTGATTCCTTTCAACATCTTGATTTTTTTTTCTTTTTTTAATTATAGGTTTTTATTTACAAGATATATGTGTGATGGTTTTTCTGGAGGCAGCTATAGTCTTAGTTGAAATAAATAATTACTCCAAAAATTGCAGCCAGCTGGTAAAAATGCAAACGTTTATTTCTCCTTCCAAATTTAGCCCGGTTAGTTGAGGCCTATCTCTCTGCCTGGCTCCAAGAGATCTTGCAGCTTTGTCCTTGGCTTCTGCCCCTGCTTTCTTCAGCCTCCAGTCAGCTCCGACTCGTGGCTTCTCAATCTCCAGTCTGTTTCAAGCTCCAAGAGCTCCCTCTATTTATGCAATCTCCCAAAGGTTAACTCTGCCTTCTGGAGGGAGAGGGATTCTGGGTTATCTCCCAGAGTGCTCTCTGGTTCTAAGGGAGGTGTGAATTCAGATCTCATACTAGCCCTGAACTCTCCCAAAGGTGTGAATTCCATTGAGTACTTAGATACTTATGAGCTCTCTAAAGGTGTGAACACAAGCATTGTTCAATCAGTTCCACTTAGTACCTAGTTCAAGTTCTGGCCCAAAACTCTTTCTAAGATTAAATTAACTCCAATGTCTTAACACTTTGTAAAGATTCCAACATATATGCATGGGTAATTTTTCAGCATTGGCAATTGCAAAACCTTCTGTTCCAACTTTTCCCCTCCTTCCTTTCACTTCCTCCCCCAGATGGCAGGTAGACCAATATATGTTAAATATGTTAAAGTATATGTTAAACACAATTTATGTATACATATCCATACAGTTATTTTGCTGCACAAGAAAAATTGGACTTAGAAATAAGGTAAAATTAACTTGAAAAGGAAATAAAAAACGCAAGCGGACAAAAACAGAGGGATTGGTTGTGATTCACACTCATTTCCTAGAGTTCTTTCTCTGGGTGTAGCTGGTTCTCTTCATTATTGAAAAAAATGGAACGGATTTGGTTCATCTCATTGTTGAAGAGAGCCACGTCCATCAGAATTAATCATCATATAGTATTATTTTTGAAATGTATAATAATCTCCTGGTCCTGCTCATTTCACTCAGTATCAGTTCATGTAAGTCTTTCCAGACCTTTCTGAAATCATCCTGCTGGTCATTTCTTACAGAACAATAATATTCCATAACATTCATATACCACAATTTATTTAGCCATTTTCCAATTTATGGGCATCCATTCAATTTCCAGTTTTTAGCCACTACAAAAAGGGAACATCTTATTTTGCAGCAATTTTTTCTCACTCATACTATCTTCCCAAGTTCTGTTTTCTTCCTTACTGTTCCCTTCTATTTCTTCTATTTTGACAATTGATGTTAATCACTTTTTATCTTTGATCTCTCCTAATATTCACCAGGGCTCGGAGCTCAGTCTTTTCTTTCTATACTCTTAGTGAGCTCAATGGTCACATGGGTTCAGTTATTTCTATGGGATAATCCCCAAATCTCTATAACCTGCTCTATATTAAAGCCAATCTCTACCAAAGTAGAGTACTACCAAACTCACCATTTTCCCTGCTAAACTCTGTTTAAACCCTACTTCTCTGTCCAACTTCCTTTTAATGACACTATCAGTTCCAGTTACCCAATTCTGAAGGTTCATGTTCTTTTCTACTTTCATTGTTCTTGACTCCAACATTGAATGTCATCAAATTTTGCCAATACTGCATTCCCAAGATCTTTCTATATATATTGGCATGGCTTCCGTTTAAACCCTCATTCTCTATAACAACAGAATAGCTTTATGGTTAACAGGAGGCAGCATGTGCCAGTCAAATCAAATCATCGCTATTCTGACCATCATCTCTCCTTGGACCCTGATGAAAAGTCTAAAACCTTGAGCCAAAGACCCTTGGGAATAGTGCCCTCTTGACCATCAGACCTACCCCAAAGACTAGCCCTAGCAGCAGTCATCAGAGAGGTTATATCATCACCTATAAAAGCTGCTGATCAACGCCCACTAATGGACAGTTAGGCAAAAGAACTTAGGAGTAGCAGTGCTGCCCAGACCAGTAATCTTACTTCCAATCCAGCTTTAACAGACATCATCTGGGAAAGAGGAGAAGGGGTTAGTCATTACAATGAACTGCTACAGACTGGGCAGGTAAGGCAGTCTAGCTTCCCCCTCCATTCTAAGAACTATGGGACCTTTCCATGTGGCTTACAGCTGAAAGCTTCCATAATACCTTTATTAGATCCTGACCTTCTTGGGAGAAGGACCAGTGTCACTTTTCCATTTGTATCCCCAGAACTTAGCAAAGTATTTTGTATATAGTAAACACTTAACAAATGCTTCCTTCCTTCCTTCCTTCCTTCCTTCCTAACCAGAGTAATCCAGGAATCTCAGTTCTGCTACTTACCATTTTTGTATTCTTGGATAAGTTACAATCTCTTCGGCCTTTAGTTTACTCCTCTGTAAAAAGAGTAAATTGGACAGGAATCATCCTTTAGCTCTGAATTTATTCTTTGTTTGGACCTAATGGTTTAACATTAAAAAAAAAAAAAAATTAACAATATTGATCAGAATGACCGTTTTGAAAGGTGTATTAGCAGCCTTAAATACCAAGTAAAGAAGGTTGAACATTACTTGTAGGAAATCATGGAAGCATTTTGAACCACCAAAGAGAACTGACCACTTCTATGCATGTGTATAACTTTTGGCAGCAGTGGAAAAGGATAGATTAGGAGATGCAGAAAATTCTTAGAATATCACTGAAAGGGAATAAGCAGAGGGAATGAAGGCCTATACTTGATCCTGAGATTAGAGAGCAGAAGCAAGATGTGAAAAATATTAGAGATAGAATCCTTAGGATTTGTTGATTAAAGTTGAAGTTCAAGAGAGAGGTTAAATTTTGATATGCTTATCGGGAAGTCTTTTACTCATAACTAAAACCCTGAGAATGCATAGGATTAACAAGGGAGATACATGGAAAAGAGGAGGAGGGAAATGAAAAGAGTAAAATCTTTGGAAATGCATAGGAATACAAAACCTGACAGAGACAAGGGAGCGGGACAGAAAAGCAGCAGTTATAAATCTTGTTTTCCCATGGCCTAATCATTTCTACACAAAGTAGTAAAACTGAATTCTGGCCTGTGGGGATCCCATTAAGGCATAGTTAAGACCGGATTTTAAACAGCCCTTTCCCTTTACCCCTCACCTCAAGGCTATTCAATTCATTTAATGGCAAAATTTCATGATTGAAAGAGATTCTAGAGTTTATATAGTCTTAACCACTTAAATTTGCAGATAAGGAAACTGAGGCACAGGGAGAAGTACTAAGATCACTTAGTTGATTACATAGTAAGCCAGAACTAGAATTCAGATTTCTGGATCATTAGAACAGTGGTCCTTCCATTACTTGAAGGAGGGAAGAAGCTACTGTAGTGTGTTACTTTGATGGACACCAATGTGTCCACTTACACTGTAGCTGAAACTTACCAGTACAGAAGATACTGAATCTGAGGCATCATTGAGATAATTTTCAATGGCACATTAATGATTTCCAAAAATAAGCAAAGTTTGTCACTTTTGTCTACTTCCCTTTTTGTACACCATCACCACTATTATTCCATTCTACAAAAATGTATTTGGCATTTAATTAAAATGAAAAGTAGTATGGCTTAATGGACAATACTGCTGGCTGGACCTGGAATCAGAATCCTGGGCTTAAATCTTCTCTGATATTAGTTGGATGTGTATGGCCATGGGCAAATCACAAATCCCCTTATTTAATTTCTTCCTCTATAAAATAAGGATAATAATACCAGTAGTGCCTACTTCAAAGGGCTATGGTAATGAAATTAAATAATGTATATAAAGTATTTCTCAAACTTTCAAGCATTTAAGTTATTAAGGCTTAAAATTGTTCTAAGATCTTTGGAAAATACCTTGTATAAAGTGTTATATATTGTGTGAAGCACTAGACAGCTGCTCCAGAGAAGTAATGGTGAGATCCCTGTTCCCATAGGTTTTTTTCCCATAAGCTAGCATCCCTTCAGTTCCTAGTACTATTGACTGTCCTATCTCTTTCACTGCAATCTCCACACCTTCAAACTATGTCTTCCCAACTTATTCTAGGGACCTCTATTTCAAATAACCTATCTCTACTCAAAAGTTCCATTCTAAGCCAGGCATTAAGCAATTTAATGAAAGTAATCTGATTAGTGAAAATATATAGTATGAAGGACTTTTTGAAGGGTCAAAGCCTATTTTAAAATTTGTGCTCATTAGCCACAATAAACCTTTAATTGGTGTAACAGAGCTGGAGATTTGAGGATCTTAAATCTCTCCTTCTCAAAAATTCAATCATTCATTCCAGAAGCTTTAGAAGATGTGCAATATGGTGTACCAGCTATGAAACTCTCTTCCTTATTAAATCACATTTCTGAAAGGGAGATTTGAAAAATAGAGGAAGGGACACAAGTAGAGTATTCCTAGCTACAATAACTTTTGTCTTTGGTACCATCTATCCATCCCACCTCTTGGAGTAGATGTAAAGTTAAGATTTTAATAAGGCTATTAATAACATTAGAGTATTCTGTATTTAAATATACATTTTTTTATTAAAGTTTTTTATTTTTCAAAACATCTGTGTGGACAATTCTTCAACATTAGCCCTTGTAAAACCTTGTGTTCCAATTTTCCCCGCTTCCCCCATGCCCTCCCCTAGATGGCAAGTAGTCCAATATATGTTTAAATATAGTAGAAACATATGTTAAATCTAATATATGCATAGACATTAAATATAATTTTAAAAAATAAAATGAGGTAATCAAACTGAAGTAATCAAATTCTATATCTCTGCCCATAACTTCTCAAATATTTAATATTTCCATCTATGTGATTCCAAGTTACATGGTGTAGTGAACTATATGACCTATAACTCAAATTCAGCTGTAGCAGACTATGACAGCTATCAAGATGACATCTCCAGTTCAAGGTATTTCAAATGCTGCATAACAACAAAACTAATTGAATTTAATTAAACTTATTCATATTTTATAGTTTCACACACAGCTTGGAGGCTATGTTAAGCTTATGAAATGGCAGTCCTCCAAAGGATACCATGGCTACTGGATAAATCTTATATTAGAAAGTCTGATGTAATTTATAGAATCATTTTTGCTGAAGTAAATATGATGAACAGATTCTCTGCGATATATATGGCCATCAGCCAAATGTCAGCCTTTTAGACAGGCACAAAGTCAAACCACTTTCTTATATCATTACTTTAAACTTCACCCAGGTATGCCTTTTGTCAGTAAGAAATTTCTTGTACTGATCATTTTTCAAATATTTCTTTCTTCAGCTTATAAGCAGTTTTATACAAACAGTATTTGCTCAATTTTAATTATTTTCCAAAGTAAAAAACTTTTTTTTTTTTTTGCTTTTGTTTTTCTTTGCAAATTCAACATTTAGCATAGTATCTTGCACATAGCTATGTTATATTCTAGGTTATATATGACTACTCAAAATTTCTGATTTGTTCTTTGGTGGCTTTAAAACTTATTCAAATAAAAGTCCCTCTGTAAAGGGAATTCTTTTTTTTTTTTTTTTTTTTTAATTTAATAGCCTTTTATTTACAGGATATATGCATGGGTAACTTTACAGCATTAACAATTGCCAAACCTCTTGTTCCAATTTTTCACCTCTTACCCCCCCACCCCCTCCCCTAGATGGCAGGATGACCAGTAGATGTTAAATATATTAAAATATAAATTAGATACACAATAAGCATACATGACCAAAACGTTATTTTGCTGTACAAAAAGAATCAGACTCTGAAATATTGTACAATTAGCTTGTGAAGGAAATCAAAAATGCAGGTGTGCATAAATATAGGGATTGGGAATTCAATGTAATGGTTTTTAGTCATCTCCCAGAGTTCTTTTTCTGGGCATAGCTGGTTCAGTTCATTACTGCTCCATTGGAAATGATTTGGTTGATCTCGTTGCTGAGGATGGCCTGGTCCATCAGAACTGGTCATCATATAGTATTGTTGTTGAAGTATATAATGATCTCCTGGTCCTGCTCATTTCACTCAGCATCAGTTCGTGTAAGTCTCTCCAGGCCTTTCTGAAATCATCCTGTTGGTCATTTCTTACAGAACAGTAATATTCCATAATATTCATATACCACAATTTATTCAGCCATTCTCCAACTGATGGACATCCATTCAGTTTCCAGTTTCTAGCCACTACAAAAAGGGCTGCCACAAACATTCGTGCACATACAGGTCCCTTTCCCTTCTTTATAATCTCTTTGGGATATAATCCCAGTAGTAACACTGCTGGATCAAAGGGTATGCACAGTTTGATAACTTTTTGAGCATAGTTCCAAACTACTCTCCAAAATGGTTGGATTCGTTCACAACTCCACCAACAATGCATCAATGTCCCAGTTTTCCCGCATCCCCTCCAACAATCATCATTATTTTTTCCTGTCATCTTAGCCAATCTGACAGGTGTGTAGTGGTATCTTAGAGTTGTCTTAATTTGCATTTCTCTGATTAATAATGACTTGGAGCATCTTTTCATATGACTAGAAATAGTTTCAATTTCTTCATCTGAGAATTGTCTGTTCATATCCTTTGACCATTTTTCAATTGGAGAATGGCTTGATTTTTTATAATTGAGAGTTAATTCTCTATATATTTTGGAAATGAGGCCTTTATCAGAACCTTTGACTGTAAAAATATTTTCCCAGTTTATTGCTTCCCTTCTAATCTTGTCTGCATTAGTTTTGTTTGTACAAAAACTTTTCAGTTTGGTATAATCGAAATTTTCTATTTTGTGATCAGTAATGATCTCTAGTTCTGCTTTGGTCATAAAGACCTTCCCCTTCCACAGGTCTGAGAGGTAAACTATCCTATGTTCCTCTAATTTATTAATAATTTCATTCTTTATGCCTAGGTCATGAACCCATTTTGACCTTATCTTGGTGTACAGCGTTAAGTATGGATCAATGCCTAGTTTCTACCATATTAGTTTCCAATTTTCCCAGCAATTTTTATCAAACAATAAGTTCTTATCCCAAAAGCTGGGATCTTTGGGTTTGTCAAAGACTAGGTTGCTATATTTGTTGACTGTTTTATCCCTTGAACCCAATCTATTCCACTGATCAACTAATCTATTCCTTAGCCAATACCAAATAGTTTTGGTAACTGCTGCTCTATAATATAATTTTAGATCTGGTACAGCTAAGCCACCTTCATTTGATTTTTTTTTCATTAATTCCCTTGAAATTCTTGACCTTTTGTTTTTCCTGTAAAGGGAATTCTTAATTCCAAATTCTGTTCCTACGGCTGAGTAAATGTGAACTATTTTAATTGTTATCAAAAGTTACCCTCCTTTCTTATCTTCCTTACAACCATTTTGTGAATTTCAAATTCCCTATCATTAAATCTCTTATTTTAACATATTCAAAGGCAAACCTCTCACCTACCCTATATTCTTTGACAAGGTGCAGATTATAAAGCAACTATTAATTCTTCTGAGTTAATTAATCTTAAATATCACTAATCACTTAGCATGGATGCAAAACTATGCTGTTTTTTTTTAACTACTTTGCTTATTGTTATTTAAAATTACTCTTCAGGTAAAATAGGGTGGGCATAGAAAAAGGTGATAAAACTATAAATAAATCTATATCATAATGCAAATGATTTATTTATTATCAATTTTAAAAAATTACTTTGGGGTTTTAACAATTAGCTGTTTATAATTAACACCAAATTATTCTCAATTCATTTTGGTTTTTACTCCCTATCAACTTCTTGCTGGGGCAAATCAACGGTAGAGAAACTCTGGATTAGAGTATGAGAGTTTGAGAGGAGGCTTCAAAAGCTACATATATTTGCAGATATGGCACAAAGAAAACCTCTCTGCTGCACTCTGACTGTAGGCAGCAATGAAAATGCTACCAAAAGGAAAAATTGTTTTGAAAGGGCTAATTTGAGATGATGAAAGACCCATTGTTTTAAGAATCTGTCAAATGTCTTTATCTTAAGAGCCTTCCCTTATGGAAATTTTAAAATAAAGATGTCAAACAAAATGCACACACAATTGTATTTCATTTAGTAAGAAATAACTTTATTGCTTACCATCATCTCTGAAAAAGAATACCACAACATTCTCTCAGGGTTGGTTCATTCCAATATCTTCTTTATCTTTGGTTATATTAAATCTATCAAAATCAACTATAACTTAGTCTAATAGTACTCAGAAATGTTTGTTTCTTTAGCAAGACTGGGTTCCTAATAAAGTTTCAATAAAGAGTTTTACAATTCCAGAGAAAATGTGGGGAAAAAAACTCCCCACTTATAAAATGTGTAACTAAGAGAAATCTCATGCTGATTCAAAGACTGCAAAGCTCATCAAATGTTTTGATGAGGGAAAAGAGACCCTCACTGTCGTTACATATTTTGGCTGCCATCTGGAGACAGGGTCATTTGGGCATGGAATGTGTTCGTGTATGGAACCCTTACGCCACACAGTATCCATGGAATCATAGTTATTAGGAGAGAAAGAATTAGCTTTGACTTTTGAGCAGATGTAGCACTAGCTCTTCATCCTCTGCCAGAGAAAGGCCTGTATCCAGTGGCTCCATGGTCTCCCACTTGCCCTTTTTTGGCTTATGACTTGAAAGCATCTCTTCTTTATCAGCATTTCTGTAGTTTCTTTTCCTCATTCCTCCCATCTTCCTTATTTCACTGTTGGAAATAAAAGCAATTATTTTAAAATACCTGGGTAAACAAGCATGACCATCATCATACTATCACAATTTTATTTCAAAAAAGGTAAATATGACTAATAGATAAAAAGATAATAGACTCAGGGAAGAAACGTAACAAAAAAGATGAAATCAAGTCAAATTCAGCAAGCATTAATAAGAACCTATTCAATTAATGAGCAAGACTATTAGGCATTTACTATGTCTTCAGTACCACATTCATTAAGTGCTAGAGTAACAAAGACATAAATGAAATAGTCCCTGCCATCATGGAGTTCTACTTAGGAAGGTAGCATGTACAGATAAGGATATATGAAATATATGCACAATAAATGCAAAGTAATTTTTCATTAGATTCATTAACAACTGAGGGGAGGTGGGGTTTGAGAATGAGATGGAATCAGAATAGGCCTCATTTAGAGAGTGATGTTTGAAGTGGGTTTTGAAGGGAACTAGTCAGTTTCCGAGGTAAGCCAAATGAAGAAGATGCATTCCAGGTATAAGGGAAAACCTACACAGAGATATGAAGGAAAGAAGTGAAATGTCTTGTATCAAGAACATCCAGAAGACTAGTTAGGCTGGAAAAAAAGTTTGTGAAGAGGAATAATTTATAATAAGATTCTAAAGGTAATTCAGGACCAGGTTGTAAAAGGATTTTAAACTCCAAATAGGAATTTGATCCTAGACTACTGTAGTAGAATGCCTGTAAAATTTAGTAAATGGAGAATTATCACTTTTGGATCTATCTAGAAGATGCAGGAGGGGGAAAGGACTTGAAGCAGAAGACTGTGTACAGAATACAGAGAATGGGAAAATATAAAAAGGGATTATTTTTTATAGCTATAAACCTCCAGATTACTGAATTTCATGTAATTAATACTGCTGCTGTCCAATATCTATTCTATTTTTTAGTACTAACAAATGCTAAAGTTAAGAGATGTTACACTGTTAAAACACCACACCTATGTGTGAAACCCAAAAAGCCTGTAAAGGGTTAAAGGGAACTGTACCATTAAGAGGCAGGTCAGTTCTCGGAAAGCCCCCATAGCTGTGAATCATAACACACTTGAAGGAATTACAAATCAGCCTTTACTGAGGCAGATGTTGCTTGTGGATTGGGAATAAAATAAATTGGAGGCAAGAGGGAAGAGGAGAGAGGTCAGAGAATGCAACTGCCTCTCAGTCTCCTTGTATTGTTATCACCCTCTCACATGAAGGCTCCTGGAATGCTATATCTTCGATAAACAGTGTCAAAAATATGTTTGTTTCTTCATTTTGAAAAATATATATGAGATAATCAATGAGGATTAAAAACTCTCCCCAGAAACAGGGCTAAAATCATGCTCATAACTTAGGGGCTTCAAGGAAGTGGCAGGGACAGAGCTAGGATAGTAAAGTAGGAGGAAATAATACTTGATTTCTCCCTCCACAGAACTCCTCCAAACATAACTAGAAAATGCAATAGATTAAATCTTGGGAGGGGAGTCCAGAAAAAGTCAGTGAGTCAGTCATCTGTCCAGTTTAGGACTGGAAAATAGATTGATAAAGAGGTCTGTGAAGACACGAGTTGAGCCAGAAATTTACACAGAACTTCAGCATCCAGAGAAAAGTTATACTCTCCAGGGCCAGAGGGATCTATCATATGGAAAAAAATGAGCTAGCAATTTGGTTGTAGCTGTACTTGGAGATGGTGTTCCCAGGTAAGGAGACCTTGGATGGTACACTAGTAACAGAAGTTCAGAAAGCAACAAACAATGATGTGGCTGAGACACTAGAGGAGGGTTTCAGTTCTAGCCTTATCCACACTGTAGAAAAATAACCAAGGAAAGAATCCCAGATTAAAGACAAACCTAAAATTCTATCATTCTGAATCAAGTTTTCCAGCTCACTGACAACAGCTGAGACCAACAGAATTCTAATGCTGCTCAAACTGAAATTCAGATTGGAAGCTTGCAAAGTGCAAATCAATCACATTTTGCCTTGAATCAGAACATTTTCAAAGCACTGCAGCTTGCAAGCCCCTGAGACTGTCCTTGAGATCTTGAAATAACACAACACTTAATATGCTAAGAAGACAGCAATAGATTCAGAACTTCCCTCTAGAAGTTTAGAGGAGCCCAGCCCTATTATCAAGTCTGAATCAGGAAATAGGCTAGAAGAATAAATTTTTTTTAAAAATCCCATCATGAAGATCTATGATGGTGGCTGGGAAGCTCAAAACAGACTCAGAAGAGAATAGCCCTAAAAACATCATCTACAAGCAAAGTTTTGGAGGAAAAACAGCTTGGGCACAAATTCAAGTAACATTCTTGGAGGAAATGGAACTTTTTTTACAGGTTAAAAATGACTTTATAAATGAAATGAGAGTGTCTGAGGAAAAATTGGAAAAGAAATGAGAAATATAGAAGAAAAAATTGGAAAGGAAATTTAACAGCTTGGCACAAGAGGTACAAAACCTTGCTCAAGCAAAAACTCCCTGACAATTAGAACGAATCAAATAGAAGGCACAAGAAATATTAAAAGAAAGTCCAAAGGTTGGGGGGGGAAAAAAGAAAATAATGTAAGATTATCATGGCAAAAACATGGAAAATAGGTTGAAGAGAAAAAAAAGCATTGAACTTTTTTAACTGCATGACCCAAAACCCAAAATCACTTAAACAATGTATTAAAAGAAAACTACCTTCTCTTAGAACCAGTAGGCAAAGTATAGAACCCATCAGTGACTTCCTAAAAGAAATTCCCAAATGAAAACTCACAAACACCAGAGCCAAAATCCAGAGATTCCAACATCATCCAGAAAGAAAGAATTCAAGTACGAAAGGGCCATAGACAAGATCATATGCAATTAAATAGCCATCACTATACAGAAGTAGAAAACTCGGAACATAATAAAAAGAAAAATTAGTACCATGATATGGGGGTTGGGAGGGGCTTTTAAAGAGAATGGATCTTTAATGAAGTAGAAGACTTGCAAGAATTCTTGATAAAAAGATCAGACCTGAGGAGAAACTCTATAATTCAAACATGGAAGCTAAGAGAAACATAAGTGGGTAAAAATGAATAAAAAGCAACTAGGGATTAAATAAGGGCACTGAAATAATCTATATCATCTCTGAATCTCAGTATCATTGGGGTCACAGAAAGAGTCTAATTATTTAAGTCCTGAGTGTCCTGTTATATTTTGATGATATCAAGAGAAGAATGGGAAAAGTACAGAAGAGAAATTCACTGGGGTGAGGGTGAGAGAGGTGAAAGGGAAAAGAAATTAGAGAATATTATATTGCATAAACAGCATGTACAAGTAGACATCTATACAAATAAGAAAAAGAGGTGGGGGGATGAAGCAGCTGATAATTCAATCTCACTGTCATCTGAATCAAATCAAAGAAGGAAACACAAATACACAGAGTTGGGTAAAAAAATAAATTTCACTCAACATGCTAACAGGAAAGAAAGGGGAGAAGAAAGAATTAGAGGGCAGATTAAGGAATGGATTAGTCTTAAGCAAAATAAACTTTAACTAAAGGCAAGCAAAAATATTCATAGTTTTTTTTTTTTAAGGTAAAAAAGAATGGGACCTGAATCTGAAGGGATGCTCATAAATAGCTAAGAATAGCTAAGCAAATTATATATGTATGCAAATATGATGGAGTTTTGTTATTATATAGAAAATGATGGAGACCATTTCAGAGAAACCAATACGAATAAATGTGGAGTAAATGAACAGAACAAGGAGAATAATTTATACATAGTTGAAGCAAAATATTTTGAAAGAATTAAGAAATTATATCAGCATAATGACTAACCACCAGTTCAATAAAGGACTGATTATCAAACATACTAGCCACTTCCTGACAAAGGTAAAAGACTTAAGAGTACATACTGAGACATAATATTTTTTGTACATGACCTAAGTGGAAATTTGTTTTTGCCTAACTATATAAACTAGTAAGGCTTTGTTGGGTTTGACTTATTGCTGTTGTTCTCAAAGAGAGAGTAGATTTTAAATTATTAGAGAAAATATATTTTTTTCAAAAAAGAGAAGATATAGAGACAACTAACTTAAAAACAACAAAGGAAAAGTGCAATATGAAAACTTAAGGGTCAAAAACAATATCCCTCAAACTGGTGTCACGAATGTAGTTAATGATCATTTGCTATCAAGTAGTTTTACAGATATTCAATTCAGTTGTCTAGGAATAAAACGCTGTATTTTTCTGACAAGGAAACTGTTTCAAAATTCAAAATAAATAATTACTATTGCTAACTATTTCCTCGTTCATACTATTCTCTCTGTCCTCTCACCCTTTCTCAAAAACTGTTTTGCTTCTGACCACTTCTTCCTTCAATATACCCTCTCTTATATTATTCATCACTCTTCTTGTATTCCCTTTCCCTCATGCTTTGCTGCAGCTGCAGGTTAAGAGATTTCTAAATTTCTACTAAACGTGTTATGTTATTTCCTCTTTGAGCAAATTCTAGTGAGAGTAAGGTTCACTAACTCCTTTACTTCCCCTCTTCTCCTCCACTATAAAACCTTTTTCTTGCTTCTTTTATGGCAGATAATTTACACCATTCCATCTCTCCCTTTCTTCCAAGTACATTCTTCTCTCATCCTTTAATTTTATATATTAAGATATTATGCCTTCACATTCAACTCACAACTGTGCGCTCTGTCTACATATACTTCTCCTAACTGCTTTAATAATGAGAAAGTTCTTATGAGTTGCAAGTATCATCTCCCCTAGTAGGAATGTAAACAGATTAATGTATTAATTAATTAATCAATCTCTGATGATTTCCCTTTTCTGATTACCCCTCCCCCCCGCGCCCCCCTTGCTTCTCCTGAATCCTGTATTTAAAAGTCAAATTTTCTAGTCAGCCTCTGGTCTTTTCATCATGAATGCTTGAAAATTCTCTATTTCATTCAATGTCTACTCTTCCCTGAAGTATTATATGTACTGTTTTATTGGGTAGACGATTTTTGATTGTAATCCTAACTCTTCTGCTATCTAGAATATCCTATCCCAACCCCTCTGATTTGCTAATGTCGGAGCTATTAAATCTTGTGTTATCCTGACTGTGGTTCCATTCAACTTGAACTGTGTTTTTCTGGATGTTTGCAATATTTTCTCCTTGACCTGAAAGTTCCAGAATTTGGCTATAATGTTCCTGAGAGTTTTTATCTTGGGATCTCTTTCCGGAGATGATTGGTAGATTCTTTCAATTTCTTTTTCATCCTCTGGTTCTAGAATTTCAGGCCAGTTTTCCTTGATAATTTCTTGAAATATGATACCTGGGCTATTTTTTTTTTAATCATAGCTTTCAGGTAGACAAATAATTTTTAAATTACCTGTCCTGGATCTAATTTCCAGGTAAGTTGGTTTTTTTTCTTCCCACTAAGATATGACATTGTTTTCTATTTTTTCATTCTTTTTATTTTTATTGTTTCTCATAAATTTCTCATAAAATCAATAGCTTCCAAGTTCTCAAGTCTAATTTTTAAAGAATAATTTTCTTTAGTGAGTTTCTGTACGTTCTTTTCTATTTACTCAATTTTGTCTTTAAAGGCATTCTTCTACTCAAAGCATTTTGTACTTCCTTTTATATCATTCTTATTTCTCTCCCCAATTTTTCCTCTACCTCTCTTATTTGATTTTCAAAATCCTTTTGAGTTCTTCCATGATCTGAGAACAATTCTTATTTTTCTTGAAGGCTTTGGATATAGGAGTTTTGATTTTGTTTTCTTCTGAGTGTGTTTTGATGTTCACTGTCACCATAGCAACCTATCATCAAGAATCCTTTTCTGTTTGCTCATTTTCCCAGACTATTACTTGACTTTTAACTCTTTGTTAAAGTAGGGATCTATTTCCAGAGTGGAGTAAACAATGTCAAAAGTTTCAAGGGTTTTATGCAATTGTTTTCCTTTTTTTGGCTTTGTAAATTTTTTAAAAATTCATTGTGATATTTTATTTTTCCCAATAAATGCAAACATCGTTTTTTTGCTTTCATCTTTGCAAAACCTTCCAAATTTTTCTTCCTTCCCTTCCCTAAACCCTTCCCCCTGACAGTAAGTAATCCAATATAGGTTAAACATCTGCAATTCTTTTAAATATATTTCCATATTTATTATGCTGCACACAAAAAAATCAGATAAAAAAATGAAGAAAAGAGGAAAAAAACAAGTAACAACAACAAAAGGTTAAAATACTATGTTGTGACCTACATTTAGTTCCTATGGTTCTTTCTAGATGCAAATGGCTCTCTCCATCACAGTTTATGCAAATGGCTTTCTCCAAATCACAGTCCATTAGAACTGGCCTGAATCATGTCATTCCTGAAAAGAGCTAAGTCCATCAGAGAACACTCAATAGTGATTTAGAACATTTTTTCATAGGACTAGAAATGGTTTTAATTTTCTTTGTCTGAAAATTGTCTGTTCATATCCTCTGACCACTTATCAAGTGGGGAATGGTTTGTCTTATGAATCTAAGTCAATTCTCTCAATAGTTTAGAAATGAGACCTGTATCAGAAAATACTGGCTGTAAAAAATTTTTTTCCCTGTTTTCTGCTTGCTTTCTAATCTTGGTTGCATTTTTCTAATGAAAAATTTTTTAGATTTAATTAATCAAAATTATCCATTTTGCATTTCATAATACTCTCTAGTTTTTATTTAGCCATAAATTCCGATCTTAGAGATAATATGGCTTCTTCTAATTTGCTTATATTTCTAGCATAATACTGAATAACAGTGGTGATAATGGACAACCTAGTTTTACCCCTAATCTAATAGAAATGCTTCTGGTTTATCCCCATTAAATATAATGTGTGCTGATAATTTTAGATAGATGCTACTTGTCATTTTAAAGAAAACTTCATTTATTCCTATGCTCTCTATCTAGTATTTTTAACTGGAATAACTGTTGCATTTTGTCAAATACCTTTTCTGTATCTATTGAGATAATATGATTTCTTTTAATTTGATTATTGATATGGACGATTATAATTGCTGGTAGTTTTCCTGATATTGAACTAGCCCTTATAAAGTTGCTTTCAGAGATCCTTCTACAAACCTGTACTATAAGCCAACATTGGAAATGTGTATGGGTAAAGCAACAGAGATGTGCCTCAGTGCTAGCAAAAAAGACCCCTGTACGCTCCTTCTGATGAGGTATTCTGGCTCCCTCACCCTATGGACTGAGACCTCCAGAAGCTGCCACTCTTGCTGCTGCTGCCACTGTCGCTGCTGCTGCCACTGTCAATTCAGTAACTTCCAAAGCCTACTTTCTGGGGCTCCCCTCACAATCTAGTCTAACAATCCTTTCCTGATGAACTTTCAATCCATCCTTGGCATCTGGGCTGAGAACTCTGGAAACTGAACTGCTGCCACTGATTCCAAGGCCCCCAAGAGCTCCTCCTGGTTTGCTGGAGCCAGGACTGTGCAGGAACTATCTGCACTCTAATCCCATATAACAACTGATCTTTCAAATTGTCTTCACAGTTGGAAAATTGTTCTACTTCATCTTTTTTGTGGGTTCTCACATTCTAAAATTTGTTTAGCATCAGTATTTAAAGGTATTTGAAAGAGTTTTGCGAGAGAGCACAGGTGAGTCCCTACCTTTTGCCCTGTCATCTTGGTTCCATCTAGACTTTTTCCTCTAAGGGATTCTTGTCAGAGTAGTACATATATTAATCACCAAAGAATGTTCAAATTCCCAAATAACTGCTTATTTATTATGCCAGCAAGATTATGCTTAAGATGCTGCAAGCTAGGCTTTAGCAATATGTGAACTAAGAATTACCAGAATGCTGGTTTTTGAATAGGAGAAAGTAGGGATAAAATTACCAACAATCACTGGATTACAGAGAAAGCAGTAGAATTCCAGAAAAACATCTACTCCTGCCTTCATTGATTACACTAAATCCTTTGACCCTGTGGATCATAACAAAATGTGGCACGTCCTCAAGAGATGGCAGTACCTGATTATCTTGCCTGTCCCTTGAAGAACCAACAGGCAACAAACAGTTGGAATCAAACATAAAACTGATTTAAGATGGGAGGAGTACAACCTTATTTATTAACTTATATGCAAAGAAATAATGTGAAATGCCAAGAGGAATGGGCAGAAACAGAAATAATCACAGATATGTGTATGATACCACTCTGATGACAGAAAGAAATTAAGAATTGAAGAATTAAGAAACCCCTTGAAGAGGGGCTAGAAGAAGAGAGTATAAAAGCTGGCTTAAAGTTTTACATAAAAATAAACAAACAAACAAAAACAAAAAAACAAAAACAAAAACAAAAAAAACCTAAGTTGGCAACTGATCCCATCACTTCCTGGGAAATAGAGAAAGAAAAAATGGAATCAGCATCAGATTTTATATTCTTGGGCTTAAAAAACATGGCAGAGGATTACTAAATCAATGAAATTATAGTTTGCTCCTCAGAAGGAAACAATATGGCAAATCTGAACAGCAACTAAAAAGCAGAGCGATCACCTGGCCAACAAAAGGTCATACAGTCAAATCTAGGATTTTTCTAGTAGCACCATATGGTTGTAAGAGCTGGACTATAAAGAAACCTGAGAGCTAGAGAACCGATGCTTTAAAATTGTGGTGCTAGAGAAAATTCTTAAAAGTCATTCATGGGAGAGTTCAGGTGAGTTCTTGCTTTTACTCTCCCATCAGCAGGAGATTATTTTGGTCAATACTTTTCACTAAAAGGTCAAATACTCAAGTTGAACCTTAATAGTCTAGCCACATAATAATATAGGATTCACTGGAAAAGACCCTGGTGTTGGGAAAAACTGAAAACAAAAGGAAAATGTGGATGACAGAGAATGAGATGGATAGTATTGTGGAAATGATGAATGTGAACTTGGACAGACTTTGAGAAATAAGGGAGGACAGAAAGGCCTGACATGCTATAATCCATAGGGTCATCAAAAGTTGGAAAATAACTGAACAAGACAATCTTCCTCTTCTTAGGGAAAAAAATTCACATTCAAATTTTCTAATCATCTAGGTTGACACTGAATCCATTCATATAGTAAACAGCAGCCTGACCTCTCCAGGTTCCTGTGGTCCCTTCTACTTCTTAGATTTTGTAATTTTTTGATATCAATTTTAAATTCTTTATGAGATGTGCTCTTTCCTGGAATAGCAATATCCTATTTTTGCCAGAGGAAATACTGTATTTATACATAAAATTAAATAAATTGAAAGTCTTATACAAGTCTTTTCAAAAACTATTTAATGGTATCATCCACTGAAATGGTAATATAATGTTAAAATTATATTCACTGCAGGGAATAGATGACTCAAATAATTGAAAAAGTAAAAATGCATGCAAAGTATTTCTACAACTAGCAGATTCATCATTTACCATAGTATGTAGTTCAAATTATAGAAGAGATCTTATAGGTCACCTAATCCAATCCAAAGGGGAAAAAAATTCTCCTTTAATATCCTTATAAAAGTAATTTTCTATCCTGCAGTAGAATAGATCAATTGATAGAGATTCCTAGCCTAAAAACTTTTGGGGCAGATAGGTGATGCAATAGATGGAGCCCTGGGAGTCAGAAAGATCTTAGTCTAAAATCATCTTGACCCTGAGCAAGTTATTTAATCCTGTTTGCCTCAGTTTCCTCATCTTTAAAATGAGCTTAAGAAAGAAATGGCAAACTATTCCAGGGTCTTTGATAAGAAAATTCTAAATAGGGTCACAAAGTCAGATATGATTGAAAAGACTAAACAACAAAAAAACCCTAGAAACATAGCTCAGGTATAATCCTTTAATCAATGTGTTTCCTGATGATCCTCCTAGCTGGTAAAAAAAAATACTTTTTTCCCCTCATGCACATCTTGAAAAAAGATCTTCTCTTCTCTCTGTGAAAGATTCTCAGTTCTTTAACCTATGCTTCATATCGAACAATTTAAAATACCTTCATCATCTTGCATACCCTCATCCATTGATCCTTCAATTCATAAATACCTTTCTTGAAATGAGATGCATAGCATTTTGTAGATATAATCTGATCTGTGACATAATATAGTGGGATTACCTCCTTAAGACTTCTTTAGCATTTGACTTATAATGAGCTTACAGTCAATTAAGCCCTTCTCATTTGAAAGCAATTCATGAAAAAATTATTAAGAAAAGTCCCTCCCCTCCTTCATCTCACAATACTATAATTCTATAGCTAATTTATCCCTATTAGGTTATATACCATGTTGGTTTCTACCAAATGAGACAGTTTTAGAGTCTGTTTCTTTCGTGCAAAGTATCAAGCATTTATATAACACACAAATTCAATAACCATGACTTCCATATCTTAACCAAATCACACTCAAAAATGTTGAGCAGATCCTTATGGTATACCATGAAAGACCTGCTTCCAAGTTAAGACTGTTATCTCTTGATTATCACTTTCTAAAGCTGGTTGTTCAAATAGTTATAAGCCTACCTAATCATATCACCATCTCATCCATATATACACATAATATTTACAAAATATCATAAGAAACTATAACAAATACTATACATTTTCTCCATGGAAGTGCAAATCACAATTTTCTTTCAAAGTTCTCACCAAGCTTCATTAAATAAACTATTAGTGAATTTTCTGGAAGATAGATCAAGCTCATAAATATAAAATTTGTCCTCTTCCTTTTTGGGCAATGGAAAACTTCTCTTGTTTTCTAACATCTCTATACTGCTATAAAATTCATCAGAGATTACCAGCAGCAATTCAGTAATTGCATTCTTCAAGATCTTTTACCTCATTTCAACCAATAAATCCATCAATAAGCACTTATTAGGGACCTACATTTCTTCCAAAAGGTTATTTGAGGAGACCCAAATCAATCATTGAACTCATTTAAAGAAAAGAACTCTTTCACTTAAACAAAACCAAAGCAGCCAAGATTAGAAGGGAAGCAGAAAACTGGGAAACATTTTTTATAGCCATTATTTGTGATAGACTTCATTTTTAAAATATATAGAGAACTAACTCAAATTTTTAAGAATACAACTTATTCCCTAACTGATAAATGCTCAAAAAATATGAACAATTTTCAGATAATGAAATTAAAGCCATCTATAATCATGTAAAAATGAAAAAAATCATGATTGATTAGAGAAATGCAAATTAAACAACTCTGAGGTACCACTTCACACCTCTCAGATTGGCTAATATGACAAGAAAAGATAAATAGTGAAGAGGATGTGGGAAAACTGGAACATGAGTACATTACTGGTGGAGTTGTAAAATGATCCAACCATTCTGGAGAGCAATATGGAATCCAAGGGTTATAAAACTGTGTATACTCTTTGATTCAATAAACTACTGGGTCTATATCCCAAAGAGATCATAAAAGAGGGAAAAGGACTCACATGTGCAAAAACATTTGTAGCAGTCTTTTTGTAGAAGCAAAGGAGCTAGAAATTGAGTGGTTGTCCCTCAGGGAATGGCTGAAGAAGTTATGATATATGAATGTAATAGAATATTATTATTTTATAAGAAATGATAAACAGGCTGATTTCAGAAAAACCTGGAAAAGACTTTCATGAACTGAGCAGAATAAGGAGAGCATTACACACAGTAACAACCAGACTATGTGATAATGGAGTATAACAGAATTTGCTTTTCTCAGCAATGTGACAATTCAAAAGAATTCCAATAGAGATGGAATGGAAAATGCCTTCTGCAATGCAGAGAGAGAACTATGGATTCAGAATGTGAATTGAAGCATACTAGTTTCGCTTTTTTTTTTTTTTTTTTTTTTGCTTTTGCTTTGTCTTTTGTTTTCCTCTTGGTCTGATTTTTTTCATGTACAACATCACAAATATGAAAATATGTTTAAAAGGATTGTACATGTATAAACTATATCAGATTGCTTACTGTCGGGGAAGATAGAGGAAAGGGGGAGAAAAAAAAACTGGAAAACAAAATTGTACAAAAATGAATGTTGAAGACCATCTTTACATGTATTTGGAAAAATAAAATGCTATTGAGAAAAAAAAAAGAAAAGGAAACAAGATGCTCTATTATTACTCTCTCTTTTATCCCGGGCTTCAATTTTTAACGTTTATTTTATCCTTTTCAATTTGAAGAGCATTCTTTTTGACTAAAACATCAAACTCCAAAGAGGATAGAGTAGTTTTTGCTCTCTCTCTCTGACATGTTAACATTATACTATATTTACCATCAAGCAATGGGTCCTTATTTATGCCCTGAAAATGCCTTTTTTTCCCCCTTAGTATTTTTCATATGGTTTAGCTTAAGTTGGAATTTATCATTTTTGATACTATTCTGTATTACTCTTTTGCATTTGTCATTAGATATGTCTTTCTCCTTCCATTTTTTGGTACTCATCCTTTAAAAATCTAAATTTATTAAAATTCATCTAGTGAAGCAGGTGGCACAATGGATAGCACACTATCCTGGGGAGAAGAAAACCTGAATTCAAATCTGACTGGAGATACTTACTAGGTGTCTGACTGGAAAAATCATTTAACTTCTGTCTGTCTCAATTGTATTTTCTAAAAAATAGGGATAGGTTGTTGTAAAGATAAAATAATATTTATAAAGTATTTTGCAAACCTTAAAGTTCAATAGAAGTTAAAATTATTGTTATTATTGCTATTAACTATTATTTTCTTATCTTCTTTTCTACTGATCATAAAGAATGCCAAAACAATTAATTATGCTCTTTTGCTTTTTCTTTTGTTTCCTCCATGGTCCTACTCCACTGATCATTCTTTCTCTCTTTCACTGTCAATTTTTGTTTTAGCATTGGATCTCTTCCTTCTCTTTTACCCTTAAATTTTAATCTATTGTATTCCATCCCCCTTTCCACAAACACTGCCTCTACCCTAGACAAGGTCTTCAAAATCTCTTATCTGGACTCCTTAATGGCCGTGTACCTGTGTCCATTTCTCCTTGCCAATCTAGTTTTAAACAGCTGCCAAAATCATCTTCCTAATATAAAGTTCTGCCTTGTTCAAAAAACAAACAAACAAAAAAAAACAAAAAACAAAAAACAAACAAACAAAAAAAAAACTTAACTTACTCTATTGCTAAAGGATAAAATATAAACTCCTTAGCCTGCTATGTATAAGGCCCTGAAAAATCTGGCTACAATTTCCTTCTCTAGCATTATTTAATATTTTTCCATTTCATCTACCTTATCTATCCAAACTTGTCTACTAGATATTACTTGATGTTGTTTTGTTCTTTCCCACAAATGCATTTAACTAAGCTGTGCTCTCATGCCTGAAACATCCTTTATTTCAATACTGTATCATATCTATTTTCTTTGAGCATAGAATATTTTATTATAACATATCAAGATGACACAAAGTATTTATTGTGAGAACAATGTTTTGAAAAGCCATAAAGCACTTTATAATATGTGCAATATTGCTGTGCCTTAATAATCATATGGTAAAAGCCTGCTTTACTTCCTTGTGTTAACATTTCAAGTTTAACTTTCTTATTGCTTTATTGTTAAGCCAATATTCTAAGGATACTGGTACATGGACATGAGCAATCATAAAGTATTCCTAATTCTTTTTCTACCTGCGAATTTCTAGGTAAAATCATATTATTTTCCTTCTTTCTATAATTTCTAGATACAATCTATAAATTCTAAAACCTAATTCAACCTGTGAATTTCAAGATAAAATCCTCTTATTTTTCTTCTTTCTATAATTTCCCTCCTGCTCTCCATAGTATCTGATTTTTACAGTTTTGCTAGGTACTGTTCTACTGTTCTCTTAATCAGCTTGGCAACTTTCTTATCAAAAAACTCTCTCTGAAATGAGTTGTCTCTTTCTAAGACCTATCATTTTGGTATCTTAAATCATGAGTCAGGAAGCCAAATAGTTCTTTAGCACCATCACTTTAGCCAGCTGTTAACTTCATATATCCCTCTTTCCAAAGTTCTAGTCACAAAATCAGAACTCCAGAGTGAAATAGAATTTCAGAGACAACCTAATCCAACAAATATCTGAATTCTAAGTTCTTCCTGACAAGTGATAATCCACCTTTTTTCTTAAAGAGTATCAGTGAAGGTAAACCTTATGAGGCAGCCCATGAGGCAGCCCATTCCATTTTTAGAAAGTTCTAATTGCTAGGAGGCTTTTTCATAAAGCCAAAAATCTATGTCCCTGCAGTTCTAATCCACTACTTCCTAGTTCTGTCCTTCGCACCCAACCAAACAAAACAAATATTAAAGTCCTTTAAACAACTGGGAGTACTTTCTCCCCCCAATCCCACTGCTTACTATGTTCTTTTTTAACCTTCATATGAGAGAAGAGATGAATCTCACTTACACTCAAGCTATTCAACTTCTTAATAAATATTCAAAAGTCATTAGACATAAATTTCATGTTTTATTGTTTGAAATCTATAGATTTTAGTCAATATATGAAAACACTACAAGTGATTAGCATTTTTTTTACTACAGTATAATTGATGAGTTTTAGCAGGGTATTAATGACATCTTAGCAACATACTCCATGAAGACTCTCTTAGTCATATTAGGTCTTTATGCAGTCTACTGCTTTAGTCACCAAGCACCAAGATGCTTCTTTCTTCAAGGGCTAGTAACAATTTGCCAGTATCTGTGGGTATTCCTCATTGCTCCTTAGATTCTTGAATATTATTTATTTTTAAAGTCAATATTTATCTTGTATGTGAAGAATTTTATATCTCCTGTATAGTTTTAGTATTTCATATTTTTTTCCCCTTTTCTTCCTCTTATTATGTTCCCCATTTGATTTTGAATCATTTTTATTTCTTCAGAACAATTTTCTTTCTGTCTTCCCTTATGGATTATTTCCTTCTATTTGGTACTACTTCATCTTTTCTAATAAACCAAAAAGGTACATGTGCTTTCTTAAGACCTTGCCACCTTGTCCTCGGGCAAGAAAATTAATCTAGATCATAACACTCTTAGATAGTGAATGCTTTCTGGCAGAAAGACAAATAAAGCACAGACTATACAAATCAACAGTTTCCTTGGTCTTTCTTCTAGACCTTAAATGTTGTCTATTATAATTTTTCCTGGGAAAAGTTTCAAATGGTTTCTTGCCTTAATAAGCTCAAGCAATATCAATTAGCTCTATGCAGTTCAGCTCAGCTAATTGGGTATCTTTAAGCAATCACTAGACACAACAAATAGAGGCACATCTATGAAAATATTTCATTCATCTGTTTTGCTGGATTGATTCATCTACTTCTGGATTCCTATTGTGCAAGAGGGGGGAAGAAATTCTGCGAACATCTTTAGTTTACCTCTCTTTTCTTCTTTTCTGCTAATATGCTCAATTATTTACAATTACCACTACTTTGCAGTTAGGCAATCCCAATCATCTTTTTTTTTTAAGTTTTTAATTTTCAAAATACATGCACAGATAGTTTTCAACATTTACCATTGCAAAACCTTATGTTCCAAATTTTTCTCTCTTCCTTTCCTTCACCCGTCCCCCTAGACAGCAAGTAATTCAATATAGGGTAAACATGTACAATTCTTCCACACACATTTCCACAATTATCATGCTGCACAAGAAAAATCAGATCAAAAAGAAAATAAAATGAAAAAACAAAATGCAAGCAAACAACAACAAAAAAAAAAGTGAAAATGCTATGTTGTAATTCACACACTCAGTTCCCACAGTCCTCTCTCTGGGTGTAGAGGGCTCTCTCTATCACAAGACCATTGGAACTGGCCTGAATCACCTCGCTGTTAAAAACAGCCACATCTGTTATAATTGATCATCACACAATTTTGCTGTTGCTGTGTACGATATTACTTCACTTAGAGTCAATATATGTAAGTCTCTCCAGGCCTTTCTGAAATCATTCTGCTGATCGTTTCTTACAGAACAATAATATTCCATAACATTAATATACCATAACTTATTCAGCCATTCTCCAACTGATGGGCATCCACTCAGTATCCAGTTTCTTGCCACTACAAATAAGGTTGCCACAAACATTTTTGCATATATGGGTTCCAATCTTAAGCAATATGTAAACAATAAAAATTATAAAATTATAATAATATATATTATATATATAATTATAAAATTATAATAATATATATTATTTTATAATTATATATATAATATAATTATAAATATATATATATATATATATATATTTCTCAGAGCGTAGTTCTAAGTAAGCCTTTGTATATTTTGCAAGGGCACCCACAAAACAATTGGTTTACCTAATTAGTCAGCAGTAGTATGAGTGATTCTATAGAGAATTCATTTGAAAGATTATAATGCAAAGTAAACTAAGGAGACAGTGATCATGCAGGACACCAACATATTGCTACAACATCATTTCTTCAGTGAAAGCCTCTTCCAATTGGATCAGCACTGTTTTATTTACATTCTAGTAAAATTGGTTGGGGGGAATTCAGACTCCATCTATTTAATGTTCACTGAAAACTTTATACTAATAACTCTCTTGATACCATTTTATGGCAGAAAATTTCAAAGTTAAGAAAACTAATCATTTTGTCTTTTGTTAAGGCCATAAAAATAACAGTTACAATATTAACACCTATTTCTTTTAGTTTTACTAAAAGCATTATTAAAAGGATCCATGTAATAAGGACCTACCTTTTAATGTGCATAACAGTATATCAATCTCCTAATTTCTAAGTTATGGCTTATTAGACTTAATTCAAAAGCTCTCTCTTTCTGGCCACCAATTCTTTTATATCCTATTATTGTTGTAAAATAGTAGTCTCTGATTTTCAATATAAAAACCATGTAATGCCTTGCAAACTAGGCCTGGGAATTTTATATTTACATCCATATCTCTGAAGTGACTTACGGTGATTGAATCCATTCCATAATTATAAAATTTAACGATAAAATATGTAAAATTACATTACTTCTTTTTCAACACAGAGATACCTCCACAATGGCTGATAGAGCACATTTCTTTAAAAAAAAGAAAAGAAAAGAAAAAACAGAAACATGCTATATTATGGACAAAAGTATTAAGAATATAAAAATGCTATGGTTGTGAAAAAAAATAGCAAGGAAAAAAGCTGCCAATGGGATCTTCGAAAAATCCTCTTAACCAAGGTCCTTAATTAGTTGTGCATTTCTCATTTTAAACACTATGCATGTATTAAAATATGTAGAAATAAAATACACAAATGGAAGCATGTAACATAAACTGACAATGACAAGGAAGTTTGACCTTTATTATGATGAATTTTTGTAAACTGATGCACCAAAGCTCATTAGAATAATTGGGTCCTTGCAATACCTAAAGTAAACATCTTAGCTCCACACACTGTTCATAGCTAATTAGAAAAAAAAGATATGAAACACAGAATGTGACATTAATCAGTCAGTCTAACAGTAGATCTCTTTCAGAATGCATAGTTTTATGGAACAAAACACTCATTAATATTAAGTTCATTGGGCAAAGAGCAACCTTTTAGCCAATTATTTGAACTATGATCTACAGCCTGATATAGACTATACAAAACTGTCAAAGGCAAATATCAAAAGTTCTAAACTATCAGAGAGGCACTGTTCTAAAACACATTCATAAATCTAAGTCAAAATGACTTTTTAAAATAAAACTAGCTCATTAGGTTATTTTAAAGTGAAACAGAACATAATTAGGGAATGAACCAGTGTCCAAGACAATCACTAACATTTCATTAAGTTTTAAGTCCTTGCCTTCCTCATCTTAATTTTTAAAAGACAATGGCAAATATAAGAAAAATACTATTCTCTGATGACCATTTGTACTCACTTCAAATCCTTCTAGCTCTTAACCCCCATATTTTTCCTATTATGAAGCATCTTTCTGAGCCAAATTACTTCAGAGCTATTCCTGATCATCCTATCCAAACTTTGTCTTATACTGAGGGATCTCTGCATATACTGTTCATGCAGACCAGAGGATTTCCATTTCCCTTCTTCATCTTTTAAAACCCAATTTAAATTTCTACTTTTCCAGAATCAGATTTAAAATCTATAGGTATCTCACAAAGCTCTGCTAACCACTGAAAAGGAATGAACTTGCTTTTGAACAAATGAACAATAAACTATCGGCAACTTTATTGTAAACCCTCACTTGTTTGTAAGGTAACCTATAAGAAGATGATTGTAAGATAGCCTGTTATTCCTTGTTAATATCTATAAATCAACAAACGATATTAACCATGACTATTCAATTGATCTTGGTCAATTCAACATTCGTGAAATTACAGTAGGTTAAGTTATTGCTAGATGGCTTTCCCTGTTTCTGTGTAGGAGTTGAGCTATGTATGATTGCCATCTCCTAAAAGTCTTGTGTACTATTAGATTTTGATGTCAAGTTGTTCAAAGTAATGGACACAGCAGACAAAAAGGTTGTGGTTGTGGTGACAATTACTCTGTACTACATGACCAATGAAAACTGTGCCCTTGGAATCACTGTGAGTCATCCCTTTCCTTTTTAGCAGGTCAAAATCAAAGACTGAGGCATCCTGACAGCTATATTCTTGAATGAAAAAAATGAAGTGTCCTAATTTATCCTTTCATTATCTTAAGATACTTGAAGGGAGAAATAAACCCTAAGAAAATGAGGACTGTCCAGAGCCGACAAAGAAATTAACAGGAACCCAAGACCAGAAAAACAAGGTTAGATACAATAAACATTAAAGTTAAGTACTACCTTTCAGGATAACTGAAATGCTTTTCTCCAGTATTGTACTACTTTTAGCTAGTGATGGCTTTCAGCCAATCAGCAATTACAACATTATGACAAGGGACGAATTATATTTATTTGGAATTTCTACTTTATTTTCTTCCAAAAAATATTTGACGTAAACGACAACAACAACGACAACAAAAACCCCACAACTAAATGCAGTATAAAATACAATAATGAAAATATGCAGAGGATGTTTAAAAGACAAAATAGAAAGAACAAAGAATAGATTTTATTAAGTATATAAGAACAGTTAATTACTATAGGTGCAGACCAAATGTAACCCTAAGTTTCTTGGCAAACAAAAGTAAATGCGAAGCAAAGTATATATGTAGTTTTCATTATCTATTTAAAAAAAAAAAAAAAAAAAAAAAGCATAGACTAGTCCCCCGCCCGAGGCAATTGGGGTTACTTGCCCAGGGTCACACAGCTAGAAAGTGTTAAGTATCTGAGACCACATTTGAACTCAAGTCCTCCTAATATCAAGGCTGATGCTCTATCCAATGTTGGAAAACTGTGACATGTCATGATTAAATGAGATAATGTACATGTGTAAATTTAATTTTTCAAAGAACGATAAGACAAAAAATCCATTATTTAGAAATGTGCTTACAATAATCAAATCTGTTTTAGATGACTCAGAATGCAGCTGTTAAGCTGCTGGTGTTATAGGTTACATGAATTGGTGTCTTCTTAACTGCTTCCTAAAACCTCTAACTCAAATGTCAGGGAACTTTTTCTAAGGGAAACATTTTCAATTTTAAAAACACAAACAAAAATAAAATTTACCTTACAATTAATTATGCTCAAATGTACCTTTCCCTAAAATACCTGTATTCACAATTTTAAAAAAATTCAACAAGCATGTAGAGGTTTTGCTTACCCCATTAAAGAGTACATTAAACACTAATGTCAGGAAGCAGAATTGTAATTACTGACTTACATCAGGGTTTTGCCACAGTCAATCTTTTATGATGAATGTGATTTGACATATTGCATTTAATAATTATATAATTAACAAATCACTTCATAATTAAAGGATTTTATTACTTTCACAAGATCAGTTGTACTTTTAGGAATTTTTGGCAATGAAAATGAACTCTCTAGTTAGCCAATGTTAAAGGATGACCTGAATATTCTCTCTGAATGCTTTTTCTTAGGTTCTACCAGAGTTCCTCCACTCCCTGCTGTCTCAAGTATTTCTGAAAAACTGTTTACTGTTGTAGTCTTTGCAGGCTCAGCATTTCCTGGATTAGGGAAATAAGCTTTGCCCACAAAACTATCAATATCACTAACTTCTTCCAATCGAGAAAGAGAGGAAATGATGGTGATAAGAAATTAAATTAGAGGAATCCTTTGACATTAATACTAACTTATCACTACTGACCAGTAAAACATTAAAGGGAACATTTTTTAAATAAATTTCCTGATCACTGATTGTGACAATGAGAAGTTATCTTGTTTAATGAGAAGACATTCAGGAATATAGTTTGTTTATGTATGCTAATTTAGTAGTGTGAGTTAATTAACTATTACAATAACTCCTGATAGCTTACAACATTTTATGCAATAAGCCCCTGCCAATTCATGAAACTTGTTTTTACTAACTTTATGCTAAGTGTTTGAAGGGCATTCAAGTTTAGATATGACAAGATCACTGCTTTCCTGGATATTACAGTTTCTTGGGGGAAAGAAAGACATACAGATATCTATGACAGGATGAGAAATCAATTGGTTGAAATACACAGAACTGCTTACAGCACAAAGTTATGTCCAGAATCACAGAACAAGTATTTGTATGTGTCAGACTTGCACTCAGATCTCTTCACTTTGAAGCCAGTTCTAAATCCACTATACTATGCTAGTATCCAAGAACTGTAGACCAGCTCTCTCTATAGGATGATATAATGCATTTCTATGATAATAACATATTAGTACAGAATAAAACACACTTTAAGATCTGAGGAGGAAAGTTTTTACTGACAAGTAGGAATTCAGGAAAAGACTTCATGGAGTAATTGACATAAATTGAGTATTTTTAAAATAAGTAGGAATTTAATAGGGAAGGAGAAGCAAGAAGAATATTCCAAATACAAAGATCATGAGTATTTCGGGAATAGAGATAAAGAGCAAAAGAAGTCTAGGGGACATGAAGTAGTTCAGTTTGTGTGGAGTACACAAGGCAAAGAGAAGAGAAAAGGAAGTGAAGGTTAATGGCATAATAAAAAATAAACCACAAAACACATCCCCCCTAAAACAAATTGTTCGCTTCAGGAAATAGGTACTGCTTATGCCACACATTTTATATGAGTATTATGAGGCTCAAATAAGACAGTACATTCCAAGTATCTTACTGTGCTATACATTAAAAGTCTTATGAAATTAGATGTTTAATAAATGCTTTTTATGATGATGGAAAGTGAAAATTATGTTGACAGCTATTACCACTCTGTGTACAGATATTCACATGTATGCTTATAATCTAGCCCAATTTCATTTCAGTTTTGTGCTAAGCAGATAGTTAATTTCATCAAACTTCTGTGAGAAGCTGTACTGCCAGGTTTAGGACTGATGATCTGCAGCAAGAGCAGCAGGACATAAAGGTCAATGTTATAACCTATGATGCAATAGTGTGAGGATACAGGAAATTCAATTCAGAGTGTCCCGGTTCCCAAGACCATGATCTATATCTTCTCTTGAATTCATTTCCCAAATCAACCGCTTTATAGACAAATATTTCGAGAGGCTATTTTCACAGCATCACAGATGGTTTATATTCTAGCATATGAGTAGAAGGAGGCTGATAGAATGGAGAGATAAGCAAACTGATACTATCTGAACTAAAGGAATTCTTGGTTCTGATACCTACAATGCTCCTTAATTGGGTTTTTAAAATATATTCTAAATGTATTTTTTACATGTGGATATGTTTCCCTCATTAGACTATAATAAAAATCAGATCAAACAGGGGGGAAAAATGAGAAAGAAAATAAAATACAAGCAAAGCAAACAACAACAAAAAGAGTGAAAATGCTATATTGTAAACCACACTCAGTTCCCACAGTCCTCTCTCTAGATGAAGATGGCTCTCTTCATCACAAGATCATTGGAACTGATCTGAATCATCTCATTTTTGAGAAGTCCCTCCTTCAGGCCAGATGTTGCTACATTTTTAGCTTTATATACTTAATGCCTGACACATAGTAGGTACTTGATAAATGTTTGGTTAAAAACACTCCATGACCTCAGGCTGGCTTCACTAAATCAATAACTTAAAAGGAAAATGAGGAAGATATGTCACATATTTATCCCTTGATTTATGTTCATTAGTGAGCCTGCTATGAAGGTGAAGACTACTCAAAGATCAATAACACATTTAGTTAAGTGATATATGAAATCATTCCAATATAAACAGGTTTTGTTTTTCTTCTCTTCAATAAACCAGAAATGAAATATCTGGGCTACAAATGGCTAATGAAACTGAGGTCATTATACTAGCTTAAGTATAAGAATTTTTTTTAGCTTTTTATTTTCAAAATACATGCAGGAGAGATAGTTTAACATTCACCCTTGCAAAACCTTGTGTTCCAGATTTTTTTTTCTTTCTCTTCCCATCTTCTCCCTTAAACAGTATGAAATTCAATATATGTTAAACATGTTCAATTCTTCTACACAGAAATATTTAGATTTTATGTACTTTATATAGGTTGTTTCATGCATAATAGCTCAAAAAAATCTTGTTACGGTTATTATTAGTTCACTTAGCAGATTTTTTCCTCTCCCAAGGATAAATTTACAATTTTGAAGTAATACTAAAACTTCCATAGGAAATATATCAATGATCAAATTCAAAATTTCATTGAATCCATGTAAAATTATATATCCCATTCTTGTCAAGAGAAGAAAGTAAACATATGTTGTTGGAGAGAACAAAGTGCTTTTTTTTTTTTTTTTTTTTTTGGTGCCACCTGGTTGGTTAGTTCTAGATCTTCTGTATCATTAATTTGTGGTGTTGGGGAGGTTTTGAGGGGAGGAGAAAGGGATTCCTAAACCTAAGGGCACTGCATATGCAGGTCCAGAAATAAAACACAAACTACTACAAGGCTTCAATGAACTTAAAGCCCTTGTCCTGTACTGCAGTGCCTAAATATAGCTTGCTTTTTTCAAAGAAAAACAAATCAGCTGAAGTTGCTGACTGAGTTAAACTGCATACAAGCCAGTGATTGGGTAGTTGTAAGGAAGGGAGTGAGGATTATTTTGAATGTATGGAGAGACCCTGGGGTACCCTCCTGGAATTGTTAATTCAGCTATTACTTTTTAACTTGTAAATCACACAAAATTTAAAATGATAACTAAATGTATGTATGTATTACATACATAATTACTATGACAGCAAGAGTACAGTACCTGAATGACTAGTCTGTTATACTATCTGCATAATACTTCCCCCTTCTTGCATGCCATCTCAATTGATATTTCTCCAATGAGCACTTTTCTAAAGATTTTCAAGCTAATAATGAACGAATCTGCTAACAAAATAGAGCTATGAAAACTTACAAATGATCTCTCCCTTAAGGACTGACATTTTGATATTCAAATATGTTGTGCCACAATTTTTTTTCCATATCATAAATTTTAATTTACAAGGCCATGGCAAGAGTCTTAATGAAGATTAATTACTGCAGTTCCTTCAATAAAGCCCATTGCATTCTCCTCATTACTATAAGAATGCTATTGCATATAGAAATAGTAATGCAAATATACCAGGCTATATTAACTCTGTTTTCTGGCAATTCTATACTAAGACCAAATTTGTAAAAACAATTTCATCAGACTTCGTTACAGACATAACTTTGGAGAATTGGGACAAGATAGTAAAATATAACAGAGGTAAATGAGAAAAAAAGCATGTAACTGTGTAAATTACCCAATATATATGAACCTGACTCAGAGGTAATTTGAAATCATGACTCCAGACCCCTGTTCTTAACCATTTTGTGTGTGGGTTATGGATGCCTTTTGCAATGCTTTTTACATCATAACTGGAGGAAATGTCAAACTTCAGTTAGAGGTTGGTGAAAATAAAGGTTTTTTCCCCCATCCAATTTATGAACCCCTTGAAATTTATCTTGTGAAGTCTGTGGGTTCGAGGTTAAAAACCCATGTCTATAGAAATAAGCAGATATAATAAAATTATAAACTTCTGCCCAAACTATAACTAAGCACTCCATGAATTATATTTACAACCAGATAATTCTCTTCATGCTCTTTCATACCCGTTAACCCTTTGAATTTGTCTTTATTAACTATTTCTTTATTTGATCATAGGATTAAATCATAAACATAAAAATATTTTTTCAAAGCACAAGGTAGTACCTAAAAGTTGGTTGAGTAGTATAACCAGTAAATGATACAAGAATTTAGACTAAGAGATCTTAACATCCTGAGATGATAAAGTCTTTAGAGAGGCAATAAGACTTGAAAGAAGAAATAAGATTGCAATTAGAGAAAAGATAGGAATATACTGTAGACAATGGGAATGCCAGAAATAAATGAGATGATTCCCCCTATTTTTAGTTATCATTTTAAATTTTGTGATTAACAAGTTAAAAAAAAATGCTCTACTAATCAAATATTTTATTAAAGTAATTAATATAAAATGCAATTTTAAATAAAATTTAAAATTTTTATTTTTATGGTCATGCAAAATAAATCCCTATATTAGTCATGTTTGAAAAAATAAAGAGAGAAAAGGAAAGTGAAGGGGAAGAGGAAGAAAGGAAAGAGGAAAGTGAAAGAGAAAGGGAAAAAGAAGGAAAAGAGAAAGGGAAGGGGAAGGAAAAGGGAGAGGAAAAAAAGAACAAAGTGGAGCAAAGTGGAAATTTAATCTGTACTCTTGAATCTATCAATTCTATATCTGAAGCTGGACAGCATGTTTTATCACTAGTCCTCTGGAATGATGGTTGATCATTGTGTTGATAAGAATTCCTAAATTTTTCACAATAATTCAGTGACACAGTGTTGCTGTTATTATATACAATGTTCTCCTGATATCTTCTCCCTTTACTTTGTATTAGTTCATACAAGTCTTTCCAAGTTTTGACAAATGTGTTAAACAACACCAGTCCAATGATAGGTCCCACAGCCAGTTAACTAACTACTTTCCAGGTAACTTCTAAACATTAATGACTATTCTTTGGTTCTGACTATTCAGCCAGTTTTGAATCCATTTAGCCATCTAGCCCATGTCACTCTCTATTCTGATATTGCCAAATTCTTTTCTCATAATCAGGTATAGTTTCTTTTATTCTTCAACTGTTTCTGTCATATCTGACCTTTCATGACCTCATTTGGAGTTTTCTTGGTAAAAATACTAGAGTGATTGGCTATTTCTTTTTTTAGTTCATTTTACAGATGAGGAGGCTAAGGCAAACAGAGATATAAATGACTTGCCTAGGGTCATATAGTATTTGAGGTTAAATTTGAACTCGGGTCTTTCTAACTTTCTAACTTTTTTTCTAACTTTCTAATTCTATTACCTATATGTCACCAAGCTGCCTTAAATTATTTTTGTTGTTCAGTCATGCCTAATTCTTCAAGACACCATTTGGGATTATCTTGTCAAAGACACTGAAATGGTTTGTCATTTCCTTTTCCAGCTCATTTTACATATGAGGAAACTGAGGCAAACAACTTAAATGAGTTGCCATGGATCACAAAGCTAATAAGTGTCTGAGGACAGATATGAACTCAGGAATATGTCTTTCTGATTCAAGGCCTGACGAATCTATCCACTGTGCTATAAGCTATTTCACTGAAAAAGCAAGTGGCCTGGACAATAGAGCCAAGAGAGATCATTTTAAAATTATTGAACCACTAATGGAAACTTAATACAGATTAAAACCTAAATTTTTTACTTTATTTCACTTGGGGTTTTTTGGGGGGTGAGGAGATATATCTGTTTTCTGGCACATGGATAATATGGAAATGTGGTATGGCTGAACATGTATAACCTATATCAAATTGCTTGCCTTCTCAATTGAAGCAAGAAAGGAGAAAATCTGGAACTCAAAATTAAGAAATGAATGATAAATTGTTTTTACATGTATTTGGGACAATATCAAATATTTTAAAAATAAGAAAAAAGAAAATATAATAGAAAATGTCCCAAGAAAAAGGTAACTAACATTGACCCCAATGTTAGATTTTAATAATTTCAATAGCCTTAGGGAAGGAAAGAAAACCTGTGGTTTAATCTCATTCCACAGAGTCCTAGAACTTTCATTTAGCATGCATAAAAGTCAATGCCAGTTCTTAGGTCACAGCTTGCCTACCTCTGATGTAAAGCAGAATAGCAGAGGAAACATTAGCCCCACTAAAACAGCTGGTACCTCTGCACAGCAGGGTCAGGCTGACAATCCTCTCTGAACAGCAAAGCTGACACAATTGTGTTAGGAAGAAGCTGAGCCGACACTGTTACTCTCTCCACAGGAAAATGGCTATCATAAATGCAGCAACTTACCTGCCAAGCTAAGGTTACTCATCCTAACCTTACGGAATCTCCACTTATGTGACCAAGAATTCATTTCCTCAGTCAAGTTGACTGAAACGTGAAAGAATGACAAATACAACAAATGAAGCTACAAGTGAGAACGGCTAAAGTTAAGAATGGCTAATGGTTAGCTAAACAGGCTCAGAAATCATACCCATAAGTCAGATGTGATATGACAGAAAAATAAATGGCAGTAGGCAATCATTAAGGATGGAAAAGAAGTCAAGGGACTACTATCTTAATACCAAATTGATTAACAGATTTTTCTCCCCAGATGAAATAAATGACATTTCTTTTTCTTTGTAAGACCCCAAGAAGTTCAATTCAACCCATACTTGCAATCTACTTTGGATATCTTACTACCCATTAATATAGATTCATGTTGGGGATGGGCTAGAACTGTGACTTTACTGATTTAGTGAACTCCAGGATAAGGAAATAACAATCAATATAGATTGGTAGCTTCTTTTGCATCAAGAGTTTTTTGCATCAAGATTTGCTGCTCAAGTCCAATGCCTAGTATGTGTCAGAAGTGGGATAAAAGCCCATGTCATACATTTTCTGTCTATTTCTAGAGTTCCAAACCTTATTAGTTCTTAAAGCTAAAATAAGGACATTAAAAATGTCTTCTAGTAAGGCAGTTCAGTAAATCTCTCATACATAATTCAGCATTAATCTTGACAACAAATCAACAAGTTTAGTTTCTGAATACTTAGGCAAATAACATTTTTACAAATATGAAAAGGGTCTGCGCTCTTAAAAGTTCATTCTTCTAAAGAAGATTCTTGAAAGAACAATACAAGAGATGCATAACAGCGAACAAAATCAATATATAATAGAATCATGCTTTGTTTCTACTCACTCCACAAACTTCTGGATTCATAAATAACTAAAAGTTTACAAAGGCCAAACTCACAATATGGTTAGTGAAGCTGCTGTCATTACTGAACTTGGAGTAAGAAAAGGCTTTTTCAAAAAACCAGAGTATTTACCACAATATGCCTCAAAGATCCATTTTCTCCAGAAAAACATTGGAGAGGAAAAAACAAAATAATGTCATTTCGAAATTTTCATTAAACTCACTGAATTTTTAAGTGAAAAATTAACTACAATGAACCTCATTGTTCGAATTACATGGATAACATTTAATGAGTTGGGTCCAGTTGAATGGTAAGAATAATTGGCTTGCTTTTGGAAAATTGTCCAATATTCCTAATGATCTCAAACTGTCCCTCCCTTCCCCTTGTAAGACCTATCTTTGTACATGTTAGTATTTTCTATGTGATGATGCTAAAAATGGCTTTCAACCATGGAATACTTTAATTTAAAAGCAACCATAAAATTATAACTTTACATTTGGAAGGGATTTGAGAAATCATTTTTCCAGAACTTTCTTTTTCAAGTTAAGGAAGTCCAGAGATGCAAGAAAGTAGCTTGCCCAAGGTTAAGCAGGTAGTTGCAGAGGAGCTAGGATTAGTTACACTCTTCTGTCTCCGAAAGCACTGTTCTTTATCCTGTACCTGTATCCTAATGCCTTCTGTAACAATCAAATTATGCCAGAGGTAGCTAGTCAAAAGTGTGGAAGCCAGAGTTCAAATCTGGCCTGAGGCACTTTACTGCTGTGTGCCTCAATTTCTTCGCCTGTAAAATGAGTCTAATACCTACCCCTCCCAAAGTGGTTGTGGGGATTAAGTGAGATGATAATTAGGATACTTAATACTTGTTCCTTCCCTCTCCCCACCCCACCCCCCACATGACCCAAAGGGAAGCAGGAACATGGCATGCCCAAATAGATTGTATTGATACTTTCAATGATATCCTAGATACCAGAAAAAAGCAAAGCCATCATAGAGGAAATTGCGATGGGCAAAGGAGCAGAACTGACCTTGGGTTACAAAGTACATGGTTTAAGTGCTATAAGAGTATCCAAAGAAATGCAAAAAGTCCTGGAAAAACAGCTACAGAATGTTAAATGGTTCCCTTCTGACAAGAGCTGTGAGAAAGCATGGACCAGAATCATAGTATTTGAAGTGGTGTGGATATCTAATGATCAGCTCCATTAGAGAGAATACCCACATTGAAATAAAAGCTACAATGAAGTATTAAAATACTGAAATTACATAAGTGATGTGATAGAATGAGTTTCATTTGCTAAGCACTGAGTCTAGAGACAAATTAGTCTCATTGACATGAAATCTATTTTGAAAGAGAAAAACATTCAAGCTTAGCATATCCTTGTTTCTAGTTCAGTTCTAGAAGACAAGATGAAAAAGTATAGGTTGTTTCTTGAGTGGCAAAATGATTTGAGCTCAAAAATGAAACAAATCAACCTATAGGAGGAGCATTCAACTGTTCCTGACTATAAACTACAGTCATAAAGCAAATGATATGCTCTATTTACATACAAATACATTTATCTGTATATGTATATGTGTGTATGTGTGCATATATATGTATGTGAAAAGCTGTAGCTTTTACACCAAAATTTTTAGTTCTTTCCCAACTGCAAACATATATTTGTTCATCTAAGATTAGCTCAGTCTGAGTTCAATCTAAAAATGCTGCAAAATAAAGATTAACACAAACCAGTGATGAATCCAATCACAACTCTGCTCTTTCCCATTTCTGTATTTGAAAAAGGTTGAAAGATTATAAATATTAGAAAATCAATTTAACTGGATAATGAATATTTAGAACACCCAGCTACTGCTTTTTGCACCATTCCCCACCACTGCAATTTTTTTGCCATATTAAAAATTTATATGAAGATAGCTTTAAATCAAATATGATGAATACTGTTAGATATAGAAAAGCTAATCTTAAATGCTCACAGACATTAATTAATTATCTGGTAGAGGTGTAGCTAAAAGGAAAAATTTTATTTAAAGAAGGTCCTTCCAGGTCTATATCTAAAATCCTAAAATTTTAACAAAAACATTGTTAAGGATCTCTATAGAGAATGAAATATAAGAGAAAATAAAACATGAAGAACAGGATGAATTGAGTATTTTTTGCCCTTTCTTAATATTTGAAAAGTAATAATGGTCTAATATTAAACTTAAGTAAAAACTTGTGATCCTTCTAAGCCAATAAAATGTGATACAGCATAATGTGATTTATACTAAAGTTCTGAGAATCAAACATAATTTTCCAGGCACCGAAATTGATGTGGCTGACATATTTTGCAGACCAATGAATTACATGATGTAATAATGACAGTAATAATGAAGGTGATAATATATTATATAGTACTTTAATGTTTCCAAAATGCCTTATAAACATAATGTCTCATTTGATCACCAAAACAATCACGTAAGTGATCCAGAACAAATAACATGATATATATTATACAGATGAGGTAACTGAGACTCAGAGACATACTTAGACAGTTATTTACAGAGGGTCACAAACTAGTAAATAACAGTTAGGGGATTTAGACTTTGGGTCTTGTGACTCCCAAGTCCAGGGCTCACTGTATTGTACCATGGGACTATCAATTAATTAATCATTAATCAAGATTCCTGAGTCATTGTGATTGTAATTCTAGAAATCCTTAAGGATCAGCAATGACTTACATTTTAATCTGTATTGGTTCTACAGCTCCAGGGTAGGACTAGGATTTTAGCATGGTTCGATATTAAAATCAATTTATAAGATAGATAAAGGAGAAAAAGAAGGCCAGAACATCAACAATCATTTAGTACATACATTCTTTAGTAGGCACAAAGCAAGAGGCAGTGTGGCACAGTGAATAAAGAGCTGGCATTCAAATGAGGAAGAGCTGAGTTCAAGTGCTGTCCCATCACCATAATCTGATTTTTCTTTTTCTTTCTTTCTCTTCCTTCCTTTCTTTCTTTTTTGCTGAGGCAATTGGGATTAAGTGGCTTTTCCAGGGTCACACAGCTAGGAAGTGTTAAGTGTCTGAGACCAGATTTGATCTCAGGTCCTCCTGACTTCAGGGATGGTGCTCTATCCACTGCACCACCTAGATGCCCCTTAATCTGATTTTTCAATGACTCTAGAAACACTCTCAGATAAAAAATTATAAACAAATTCCTGACTGAATGGGTTAAAGGAATTTTTATAAAAATGATTTTCAATGTCTTTATCTGTGTTCCAAAATGTATAAAACATAATTTTAAGTTCAAACATATTTAGAAACAACAAAGTACCTATGTGAAAGTGCTTAAGTTCAGCATTTACAAAATATGTCACTAAAATATCTAATTATTTCATGCATTCTGTTCCAACTAGCCAGGTAGCTCCCCACAGATAATATTTCATGTCTCAACATTTATGGCACAAGTGATCATGACTGGAATGAATTCCCTTCTTAAACCCACTTTGTTAAATCCCTAGATTCCTTCAAAGCACAATTTAGTTGCTGCCTCCTATTCAAATTTTTCTAATTTCTCTGGTTGTTAGAACTCTTTTTTCTTAAATTATTTTATATATGGTTGTATGTATGTACTTATACCTATATTGTATCTACTTAAGAGAATGTAAGCTCCTTAAACTTAGAAACTGCTAATTCCCTAAACCAAATACAACACTTACAAATAGTAATTACTTAATAAATCAATTGTTGAATTAAATATGTACAATTCATATATGTACTTGACTTGTGCTCCATAAATGATGGTACAAAGTATGGTATGATAAGGATAAATTGTTTTGCAAAAAATTGAAGGACCCAACATTCTTATCTCAGAGAATCAGAGAAGGTTTCACAGAGGAATGAGACTCGAAGGAAGCCTTGTAGGAATGTAATTATTCTGATAGGAAGAGACCAGGAAAGATGATGTTGTGCCTGAATGCAATAAGGCAGATAATGGTGGTTGTTGAGTTGAGTACCTAACAGTACATTTTGGGTAGGGGGACAGAAAGTAGGCTTGAGGAGAAGAGGAGAAGAGAGAGACAAAGACAGAGACAGAGACAGAGAGACAGACACTCTATTCTGGGACTGCTCTATAAGGAATGAGAGATCATGTTGTTATTTTTAGGAAAGTGGGTTTTTTAGTTTTTGGTTTTGGTCATTCTGATTTATTGTGTTGGAGTCTTGAATGTTAAAATAATTTGGCACTCTTACTTTCAGTCTTACAAATCATTCCAATCTGGCAAAAAAGCAAATCTCACTATTATGGTTTGCAGAAGACTAGTTTGCAAGGTAAAGAGCTTTGGAAGACTTCCTTGAAGGTCAGATGGTGACTTAAGATTCCAGCCATTTCAGTGGTGTCCAGCTCACACCAAACTATATTTTTTGCTTACTGTCTACTGACAAGCAATGCCTCTCTCCATGGCAAGACTAAGATGTTACTCATATTAAATATTTATAGGGATTACCAGAGTGAAAAAGGAAAAGGGAGGGAAGCCATCTAAAGGAAATATAGCCAAAGGAACATTCACTGGCTCCCCCCCCCCCCCCCCCCCCCCCCCCCCCCCCCCCCCCCCCCGTTCCTCCCCAATTCTAGGAAAAATAGCAAGCGGAAGATGAAAGCACACACCAGACAGGGAGCAAAATTTAAGATTTCAAAAACAAATAATATGGAGTATTTAATTTTACTTTTTTTTTTAAACTTTTATTTTAAATTTCCTCTGGATACTTTCATATGATTACTCATTTTCATTATTATGAAGAAAGAGATGAATACTACATCGACCATTTTATTCAAAAAACACTACTAAAGCATCAATCTACTCAGTGGTACTTTCCATGTTTAGAAGAGTTAATTTACCACTGAAAATGCCAAGTTTATTCTTAGGTGGAAAAATCTGATTATATCTAATATAACTTCCTACACAAAGAAGAACAACTCTCTCTTTGACTTCAGGTCTTCCATATCCTGTTGTGCCTATTCTTTGAGAGAAGTGAGGCATTCTACTCAGTAATGAACATTCTTATAACCTGGCTGTACTTTTCCCATTCCAATGACTCTGAACTCTTGCAGATCAATATTCAAACCAAAATATCCTCCCCATCACTACCATCCAATTCCTTATTCATATCTCCTTCAATCTTTCCACCTTCAAAGTTTTATCTTATCTCCACTCAGTCTTTCCATTTTACCTCTTGAATGCCTTTTCATCTTAAAATTTATTCCTCTTCTATTCCACCAACTATTTCTTACTGAAACCTCAAGGTCTCCTTACAACACAAAATTCTTTGGACACTCTTTTCATACATTCTCTTTGGCTCACAGTCTGAGGTGAGGAAGATGGAATACCTCTTGTTCCCCATTGCCACTTCCAAGATTTCTCTCTTTATCATTCAGTAATGTGTCTTTCTTTGAGATATATGCTATCTATATCCACCCAATTAAAATCCTAGTAGTTGTTGACTACAGACTCCCCATTTTTCCTCAATGACTTTCATACTTGGTTTAATTTTTCTTTCATGATTCCCCTTTTCTCAATGGCTCAATAGAAAGCTTTGACTCATATTTTACAGGGGGAAAATGAGACCATTTGTTGTGAACTTTCTTCTTCCCTCTTTCTTATCTCCTTTCACTCAGATGACTTCTGCCACTTCCTAATCTTTCACACTTTTATTTCACATAATGAAGGGGCCTTAACTCCTCACCAAAGACATCCCTTTACAGCTGTTCAAGTGATCCCATTCTCCTCCAACAGACTGTGCTTTCTGTCATCCTCACTGTGTCATTTATTTTCAATCTTTCCCTCTCTACTAGTTCGTTTCTTACTGCCTACAAATACACCCAAGTTTTCCTTATCATGAAAAAATATTTTTCTACATTTTTTCTATCCTTTATAGCTAAACTCTAAAAAGGCTACCTACAATAGATACATCTTCTTTCTCTCCTCTCACTCTATAACTGCTGACTCCTGAATTCCAACATTATACCCTTAGTCTGCAAAATCCAATGGCTTTTCCCCCCCTCAAGTCCCATTTTTCTTGACATCTTTGCAGTCTTTGACACTACTGATCATTCTTTCCTCCTTGATACTGTCTTCTCTCTAGGTTTTCAGGACACCACTCTTCTGGTTTTCCTCTCAACTATCTGACTAGTCTTCTTCTGCTGGATCTTCTTCCATATTATCACCTTTCCCCCAACTCTTTATCTGTAGGTATTTTTCAGGTCTCCATCCTAGGCGCTCTTCTCTTCACCCTTCATAGCACTTCAATTGGAAATCTCACCAGTTCCCATGATTTAATAATTATCTCCATGCTGATGATTCTTAAATCTACTGCAATCTCTCTGTTGACCAAAACCTGCCAATTTCATCTTTGCAATATTTCTCAAATATATCCCCTTTTCTCCTCTGACACTAGCACAGATCTGGTCACCTTATTCCTGGATTAATTCAACAGCCTACTGGTAGAGCTGAGTGCTTCAAACCTCTCCCCACTCCAATCCACCATTCATAAAGCTAAAATGCAGCTCTGTACCACGTCACCCACCCCCCCCCCACACACACACACATACACACTCAATAAACTCCAGTGGCTTAAATATAAAACTTTAGCATGCAAAGACTTTCATTCCTATTATGTACTCAGTCAAGTGACACTAGTTTCCTAGCTGTTTCACAAATAAGACCCTCTATCTAGCAGGTTTGAGCATTCTTTCTGGCTCTTCCCTACAGAATGTTCTCCCTCTTCCACTCTTATCAACCACCCTGGCTTCCATCAAGTCCTAACTAAAACCCCACCTTCTACAGGAAGTTTTTCTAATCTCTCTTAATTCAAGGGCCTTTCCTCTAATAATTATTGTTAAATTATCTCATATGTAGCTTGTTTTCTAGTGTCTCTCCATTATATGATAATCTCCTTAAGTGTTGAGATTGTCTTTTAGTTCAATTTGCATTCCTAGTATTTAGTATAGTGTCTTCAACACTGTGCTAAAAAAAAAAAAAAAAAAAAAAAAAAAGTATAGGATTTTTTTTGTTTTCATGATGCAATTCATTAAGAGAAGTAACTAGGCAGTAAAAATCTATTTCTATTTCATGAATAAGGATTCAATGGATGTTAAATGTTATGGGCTAGAACCCTATACTTAAAATAAGGATTCTTACAAGGTTCTAACTCAATGGAATTGATAATACAATGGTTATCTAGTTTAGCATGGTGATTAAGAGTTCTCTAAATTCAGTATGATTGATTTAATCTTACAACACAATGGTTCCCTACTGATATAATGATTGGCTTATACTCAGTATGATGAATGGATTTAACAGTAATAGAGCATATAAACTGGAACACAACCAGGGTGGGACTGAGAGACAGAGTTATTCCATAGTCCACCTTTGTGGTGGCTGGAGGCTGAAGCACAAGCCCTCAGACTCAGAGAGAGAGATTCATTCATCCCATCTCACACCACTGTGGTGGCAGGGCTCTCCTTAGTTTTTCTCTACTGAAACCAAGACTCCAGAAAGCCTCTAAGAAAGCTAGCCTGGCTCCAGGAAAGGAAACTAGATTGTGAAGGAGATAATAAAGGATTTGGACTTTAACACCTGGGTATTCTTGCTGTGATTAACCTGCTGAAAGATAGGCTGCTCCAAGACCTCCAGAAAACCAACCAAGAACACTACAGTTAAGTGATTGCATAAGATACTTAAGGTCACACAAGAGTCAGCTGCAAGCCCATACCTACAGACTCTAAATCTAGCCCTCTGGCATTCAAATCATTTCATAATGTAACTCAGCCTTTTTCAACCTTTCCAGTCTTCTTACACCATTCTGTATCACTTAGGATGGTAAGATGTCAAAAGATCTAAGGATGGCTTTACTTGGCTACAAGCAGTTTCTAGCTATTTCAGGCACAAAAGTTTTATGCTATTAGAATTCCCCCAAATGGCATCTTTTATTTCTTTCCCTAGCCTTGAGATTATGTGGTAGTGTCCTCAAACTCCAAGAATACAAAGTTATTTGCAATCTTCTACATAATATCATATGTACAAGATTCCTTGAAAAGTTGTGATGATGGGTGATATTATTGAATAAAATGTCCTTTTTCAAGTGACCACACAGTCCTTAGACATGACCTTGTCAAAAATTATGGGAAGGTATAATTGGATCTTCTCTACATATATCTTTTTGAGTTATCAACCACTTACTTAATTGGCATTTTTCAATTAATGGCTGGAGTTATACCTAACTTTGCCACCAGAACTGGCTAAGGCCTTTAAAAGCTGAGGTTAAAGTTGTTCTGAATGTTTTAAAATTAAGTCTGTGTTTTTAAACTACAGAACTCAAACTTGTCAGACACTGACCAGAAACATGATTCAAGGGATCTTGCCATACTAATACAACCTTCCATCAAGCTAACTGTATAAGGGCTTGAGAATCTGTGCTTGTGGCTATACATAGCATAAAACTGCTTTTTGTTAAAGGATACACCAATTAGAAACATGAAATAAGGCTTCTCACCAGGAGACCTGCTCACTGGAAGATGTTTGCTACTGTTGTGAAGGATATTCAATATGACTCCAAATGGGAGAGACTTCTCTATGAAAGGGGACGTCTTTCAAATGGCTCATGTTCATGACATTATACTTATTGCACTAAATGAGTCCTATCCATAATCACTTATAATCATATAAAGGAAAATACCCCCCAAATCAAATAATTGAAGAATGCTTACTGTCCAAACTATAATAGCATTTGGATGGATGGCTGACTGAAAGAGCTGGATCCTTTACTAATATATAGTTTGAACAGGTACATTAAAAGGACAAATAACTAGCCCTAGAGGTCTAGGAAGATCAGGTTGTCTTTGGGACAAGTACTTTACACAATGTCTTAAATGACTCCAAACCATTCTGTGAAAGAAAAGGTCTTATACTCTTGTTCTAAGGCTATTATAGTATGATTTTTTGCATGAATGTCTGAGTAGGATATCCAGGAGAAAATAGATAAGAACTTTACCGAATGAGAAAATTCAAATAGATTGTAAATTGAACCTTCAGAGAGGACTAAAGAATTATTCTTTTGTCCCTCTCTTCACACAAATACATAAAAGAATAATCAAGTCTTTGCTAAGAAAAGCAAAGATTTAGACAGTATAAGTTAAAATTATTCCAAAGACAATCCAGTCTTTTTTTCTTCTCCTAGACCTCTAGATTTAGTTAATTGTCCTTTTACAGTATTTTTTCCAATTAATATGTAGTAATGGATTCAGCTTCAGCAGCTATTCATCCAAATTCCATTGTAGATCTAGGTTATGAACTTGCAATCTGAATTCAAAACTGCTCTAGAATGTTCTATTTCCATATAATTCTGAACTCTGTCTCCCACGTGGACAATGCCATCATGCTTTTTAAAGCCTTTTAAAATTGCTTCTGAAAAAATTTAAAGTAGTTTTATCACATATTTTCGATTGCAATTATTGCCTTACCACTCAATTTTATATCTTCTTTTTTTAATTATCTCAATAAAGAAATTCAATAAACATTGAATAGGAACTGTATCATACTTAAAAAAAAATCCTTTAGTACTTCGCAAATTAGCAAGCAATGCAGCAGGGGGAATGGACAAACAACATTTAATACCCAGATTACATTAAAATTATGTGAAGGGGCATTCCCAATGAATACTATCCTGCTCAAGCACAATTTGACAACTAATTAATGCTTTCTCATTTTATACAATTTTGGACCATGTCTTCCCTTACATGCACCACAGAGGATCTACCAAATATATAGAAGTTCTTTTGGAACTTTTTTTGCTTTTAAGCATTTCATAGCTAACAATACAGTAGTCAGGCTATAAATCTGTTATTAACATTCACTACATGAATGGTTCACCTTTTTCAAGCAAGTTTCATAGTTGACATTTTTGACAACATTTGAAATAGCACTGAGACAGTGAAAGTCACGGAAAAAAAGAGGAACTATAACAAATGTATATAAAAATTACTGGACAAAATATAGAAAATAGTCTCTATAAATTACTGGCATAAGATTTGATAAAACTGTTTCAATGATTTTTTAAAAAATCAACTTTGCTCATGTCAATATGGTTATAAAGAGAAGCAGCAGTAGCTGTAAGATTCAACTATTTCTTCCTTAGGATAGTAAAACTAAGAATAGGACACCATGTTCAAGTTAAAAATAAATGTTTCAGTGAAGTCCTAGTTACCAAAATTGAAATCATGTGGACAGTGTGAAAAGAAAGTATATTTATATAAGAATATGTGCATAATAGTTATACTAGGTAGGACCCAATGATTTTAGTAAATCAGGATTTTCTCTCCAATATTAATACTCTGAAACATTTTGAAGGAGAATATAGTCATCTCTCATTAGGCAGTATGGTTTCCTTTGATGGTGTCACCTTCAAAAGAAAAGGACCACTACGTAACAATCTTTTAAATCTTCCTTAAGCTTTATACAGATTGTCCATTTTCTTGTTAGACAGTGAGTTCTTCACCAATAAAGGTCTTCTAGAAAAACCAAGATTTTCTTTTGCTGGGGATATAGGTATATAAATAGAGTCTCAATTATATTTTAAGAATAATCCAGAGGCCAAATGAAAAAAAAAAAAGACTAGGCAGAAGCATCATAGCAGTATTTTCTATGAGATCAGCAAAGCTGATGGAGGGAGAGAGAAGCACTTTTCACAGAAATATTTTTTAATAAAGTACTCTAGTTTTCAGAAGAGTGAACTCCTCCCCCCATAAATTACTGGCTGTCAAAATTAAATAAACTTTACCTCTCTTCATCTTCCATATCATCATCAGATGTTTCTTCATGGCTTCTGTGCTTATCAGGATCTGGGAGTGTACTTGGATCAAATTCACTATTGTCATCACTCCAATCCAGAAAGGCTTCCTCCTCTTCATCTTGAGCCTAAGGGGGAAAAAACAGGGTTGAAGAAACCATCTGGCAGAAAAGCTTGTCTCTTTCCCATCTGCACTTCATTTATAGCTACTAAGTCCATCAAACTTCTACTTATGATTTCAAATCAGGGGTCTTACATTTTTGTGGGAAATGTCCTTCAAATGCCTTCAAAAGTTTATTTCTAATTATTCTGAAATACATCATTTTTAAAAAATGAAATAGATTTAGATCTATTAGATTTAGATAAATTTAGATAGATTAGAGTTAGATAAATCTAAATAGATTTAGAAAGTAAATCCTTACTACTGCCATCAATATTCAAAAGTGAAAATTTCAGTTATATGAGTGGTCAGAATACACCATGCAGATTTATTAGGAAGTTCTAACTGACTCAAAGTGACTAGAAAAGCTCTGTGTGAATGAACAGTGGCTGATTTTAATATCCTATTCAATAAACTTTTGTTTTCTTATCAGGAAGAAAGGGAACTTATTCATTCTCTATCCTATAAGTTACCATCAGGAAAACTATTTTTAAACCCAACAGTGTTGTAGTATTAAAGAAACATAATATATAAAGTGAACTATTAAATTATTATTGTAAATAACTATAAAATCAAACCAGTTGTAAATATTTTCTTCACATTTATTCTCAAATAAATGGATGTTTCAAAACTATAGATATTTCATCACACACACACACACACACACACATGCATAAGTCATTAAAATTTTCCTGTTTTATATCCAAAATGTATAAGATCATAATGTAACCTCAGTTCTGATTAAAATTGATCAATTTTGTAAGCTGATTTACAAGAAACGACATGGACAAACAAGACTCCTATTAATTCTGATATATTATTTCAATTAACAAACATTCACTAAGCATTACTTTGTGCTACATAATGCAGTAAGTGTTGGGAATACAAAAATGAAAAGCCCTGATTTTCAAAAGCTTACATGCAAAACAGGAAAGACAAAATGTCCACATAAAAATATATATTGGATATATTCACATTCCATGTCCTGAGAAGATGGTAAAGAGGAGAAATAGCTGGGGGGTGAGGGATTGGTTTGGTGGAAAACAAAGAGGCCCATTAAAAATAAAATAAAAAAATCTTTAGATATACATTTAAATTATGAATACCTGACACAATCAATGGGCTTAAGATGGATGTGTTCTTTTTGCCCACTAGATAAAACAAATATTACCACACAGATTTAATACAGAACCTGTAAATACTGTAGAAGACAATAAAATCTTCTGGATAGGTTTCCCTCCAAGTTAGTTTATAAGTGTTAACAATTATTCTTCACATTAATTTTATGAATCACTGATAAATGACCTTTTTTGTTTTATTTTTATTTTTTATCTTATTTCTATATTTTTATGCTCTCTCAAAAACTAATAATTTTCAATGAAAAGAATTAACTGTGCAGACCACTCCTTATTACGGCAGTCCTCTAACACTCTGTGAACTGTAGCCTCTGAACAAGTATAGGAAATGTGACAGTTTCAGACCAACAAAATTCCCTTGGTGTATATATATGAAAGGTCAGGAAACAAATATAAAAAGAAAAAAGAAAAACAAGTCTGCAATCAAAAGCAATAAGCAGAATGCTCAATAATATATCTTCTGCTTGAAAATAATCAAAGACACCTAAAGATTTAAAGTCACTACACACCCAACAATTCTTTTTCTCTTCAGCAACCAATTTCTATTTTTGCATTATAAAGTTATTAAAAGGAAATTGATGTTACTAGGTAGAAGCAAGGTAGCTTTCAAAATGCTGGACCTATCAAATTTAAATATAGTTTAAGTGCTAAAATATATTCAACAGCTGCTTGTCATTACCAAACATCCCTCCTATTCTCTGTCCTATCTTCCGCAGAGATTTACTTCCAATGTACCTTGGATGAGGCACAATCAGAATTAAGAGCCTAATATAGTCTTAAGACTCTCTAGTATCACTTTAAAACGTTTGTGTCAAAAAAAAAAAAAAAAATCAATTAATGAAAGTGTGGGAGTTTGGTTTCTTAAGTCTGCCTCTAACCAAAAGATTTCCCCCAACCACAGTATTTTGCCAAAATACTGTCTTTCAAAAATTGCTAGAAAGAACACCTAAAAAAGTGTTAAGATCACCTTCTCAAGAAACTATTTTATGAAATACCACTAGCATTAAATACAAGGAAACCAAGGTTTTTTACTATTCATTATATTTTCTTTTCATAATTCTTGCTCTATCTTTTTTTAAGTATGCCAGTGCTTCTATCTTTTCAAATTCTACTGTGTGTGTGTGGGGGGGGGGGGGGGGGGGGGAAGAAGGGGAGGGCCAGCTTCTTCATTATAAAATGTGAGGGGCTTTAATAGATGATTAATAAGATAATACATAATTCTAAATCCTATGTTCCTATTAAATAGCTTAAGACAAGTGTGCAAATATTAATATATTAATTATGGTTTCCAATGCTGTGGCCAGGAAAAAACAAGAGTTTACATGTTATTAAAATTCATATTTACTAACCACTTTCAGAAAAAATTTCTATCAAGATCAAAACTTAGTTCAAAGAAAGATAGGTTGTTGCTATTGCTGTTATTAAAAATTTATGCAATGGTTTAAAAGTTTACAAAATTATTTATATATGTTTCCTCATTTGATCCTCACAACAATCTTGTTAGAAAGGCATTAGCACTACCAATTTTTACAGTTGAGGAAACTGAGGCTGAGGCAGATTAAGTGGTTTGTCCAGGATTACACAATTAGGACTCAATTAACAATTATGTACTAACCTAATTAAACATACATATTATTTATTTGAGGTAACTAGAGGCAGAGTGGACAAGATCAGTGGACTTGTAGTGAGAAAAAAAAGTTATAATCCTCGCTTCATATATTTACTGTCTGTTTTATCCAGGTAAATTAACGTATTCCCACTCAGTTACTTCACCTGTAAAATGAGAATGATGATATAGCACCAACCTTTACACATAACATGTGTAAGGGGTTTTTCAAATTTAATGCTATATAAATGTTGGCTACTTAATTGTTTACTATATATCTGCTTACATCAGGTACTATCTGCTAGGCATAGCAGATATAATACAGAAATACAATAAAGAAAACCACCCCTTCTTGTAAAGAACTTACATCCTAACAGGAACTGATGAACATGCAGTGGAAGGCATCAAAAAAGGTTCATGTAGAATGTGGTACCTAAACTAAATCTCAAAGAAAGAGAAATCTATAAGATGAAAGATGAGGAGGAAGTACGTGGTAGATATGAATAATAGCAGACAAATAAAAGTCAGGGAGCTAAGCATAAGAACTGTTAGCTAGGTGGGAAATAAATGGGAAAAGGAGTAATATTCAATAGAACTAGAAAGACAAGGCAAGATTGTGAAGTGTAATGTTCTATCTAAAATATAATGTTCTCGGGGAGAAGGTTTCTTGGGGGGCTTCTGGAGGCAACCTTAGTTTCAGTTCAGAGTAATCATCCCAAATGCAGGCAAGAGTTAAAGTCCAAGTCCTTTATTGTCTCCTTCAAATTCTTGTCTCTTTTGCTGGGGCTCGGTTAGCTTTCTTAGAGGCCTTCTGTAGTCTTAGTTCCAAGGGCTTGAGCCTGGCTTCTGAATCTCCTCGACTGAATCCTGGCTGAGGCTTTGAGGACTTCTAGTGGGCTTCTGCCTCTGGCCCCAAGAGCTTCTTGCTTATATGCTGTACACTGAGTACACACCAATCATTATATCACTAAGAAACCGTTATTTGCTGTAGGATTAAATCAATGCTAAACTAGATTTAACCACTGTCTCCTCCATTCCACTTACTTAGCACCTTGTAAGAATCCTAACAGTGAAGGACTTTGAAAGTAAAATGGAAAAACTTTTAGAGGAAATAAGTCACTGAAATTTATTGCATAGGAGAGTGATATAGTCAAGTATGGCTGAATAGTAGTAGATGAGTCCAGTATCAGTCTACTGGAACCTCTAGCCAGGGCTAAGTCTACAAGTATGTTGTCCAGATTTAAACTCAGGTTAGTGACTTGTAGAGTTCAGAAAATGAGAGCAGTGAATGGACTTTTCTTTGGAAGAGATTATTTTAGGAACACTGAAAGCTTGTAGGTCCCTTAACCTGAATTATTATTAAAAGTGTAGAATAATAGAAAATTCAATTTCCCAAGAAAGCAGCACTAGGACCTAATAGGACAAAAGTCCAGTTAAGCCATTGTCTCTATAAGGGTACATAGCCTAAACCTAACAAAGTCCAAAGTCAAAAAACAGACTGGAAAACAAGAAAGGAAAAAAAAAAGAATTTCACCATAAAAACTAATGGTAATAAGGATACTCAAAACAAACTTAGGAAAACAACTCCAAATATCTTCAAGTAAAATCTCAAAGGAAAACAAAGCTTGGGCACAAGTCCAAATAAAATTCCTAGATGAAACTCAAGCTCGAGATTTTTTTTAAACTAGAAACTAAACACTTTTTATTCAAACAAATAAAAATGGTAAAGGAAAAAATGGTGAAAGAAATTTGAGGTATGCAAGAAAGTAGAACAAATCAGTCGCCTTCTAAAGGAAAACAAAACAAAAACTCCTAGGAATATTAAAGCCAAAATTCAAAGTTTCCAACTCAAAGGAGAAATATTTCAAGTAGCCAAAAAGAAAGAAAGTATTTAGCAGCCAGTCAAGATCATACAAGATCTAAGAAATGACCAGCAAGATGAAGACAGAGAAGCTTGGAGAGAATTACATGAACTGATGCTAAGTGAAATGAGCAGAACCAAGAGAGTCTTTCCTTCATTTGACAAATAGTATAAATCTAAAACTAGAGAGAGCATTATCTATAATGAGGTTAAATGACACCAGGAGTAAAGCAAGGATGTCCACTCTCATCACACTACTATTCAATATATAATATTAGAAATGTTAACTATAATAAGAAAATGAAATTGATGAAATTAAACACAGATAAAGAAGAAACAAAATTATTCCATTTTGCCAATGATATGGTTTGCTTAGAGAGTCTTGGAATATCAACTACAAAATTAACTGAAATAGCTTCAGCAAATTTGTAGGATAAAAAAAATAAACCCACATAAATAATCAGTATTTCAACATATTACCTCCAAAATCCAGTATGAAGAGAGAAACAAATCTCATTCAAAGTAACTAGAAAAAGTATAAAATATTTTGGTGTCTCCTTTTCAAGACAAGCAAGAATTGTAATTAGAGACATATTAATTGTAATGGCTAAGATCAAGCCAATCTAATAAAAATGACATTATACATAAATCATTTATTCACTCCCATACTAATCTAATTATCAAAGGATTACATCATAGAGTTAGAAAAAATAACAACAGAATTCATCTGAAAGAATAAAAGGAAAAGAATCTTAAGGGAATTAATGGGGAGAGAGGAATGGAAAGGGCAGGTACCTAGCAGTACCAAATCTCATACTAGCAAGCAATAATTTTTTTTTTATTATTGGTACTAGATAATAAATAAAAAAGAACTAAGATAATCAATGGAAGAGATAAATAAATATAGACTATATGAAAGAAAACGAGCACAGTTAACCAAAGGGGTTAGCAACTCTGATCAATGGAATAATCAACAGAATCTGGAACAATAATCTAGAGGACTAATGATGAAACTGCCTAACTCTTGAGGGAAAGATGCTGGATTAAGAATAGATTGTGGCATTTTTCTTTTTGGATATGGCTAATGTAAAACTTGGTGAGAAAGTGAGAGAGAGGAAAAGAGGGAAAGAGAGGGAGAAAGAGAGAGAAGGAAGGAGGGAGAGAGAGAGAGAAACAGACAAGAGGCAGAGAGGTGGGGGGGGGCAGGGAGGGAGGGAGACAGAGACAGAGAGACAAAAGGGAGTTTTGTTTTTCTTTCTTAATTGGAAGGTATGGGAAAGATGGGAGGCAAAGAAAACATGTATGAAAATAAAATTTAACATAATAATATGTATAATTCTTGAACACAGACAAAAAGCTTATATTGCTGTACAGAAACACTAAATACTTTTTGCTCTTATCTCTTTTCACATCTTTCAATAATGAGATTGGATTATGGAATAAGTTGACAATTTAAACAATAAAATGGAAATTATTGTAAAATTAATGGAGATTATGTACAATTACATAAGTGTACATTGGCAATCAGATGAAAAATAATTCAATGTTCTTAAGCACATCTAAGAGGAAAAAATTATCATTGAGAAATATGAAATGCTCTATCTTTAAATGTTTATAACATGACAGTTAGTTTATGTCAAGCAGCATCTCTCCACCTCATTGATGTGATTAATTCTGTTACTGCACTGTTGATGTCACACCATGTTACCTGTGTTAGCCACTCTTCAACTCTGTGACAGTGACAAATGAATTTAGGCTAAAAACTATTCCTGTCAGAAGTACAATTTCAACTATAAGGATTACAGAGTTGGAGGGAAGACATATTTTAATTTCTTCCTTTTGTCATTAATTTCTCATCAGTTTTTCTCTTCAGTCACAGTATCCTTCCCACCAAAAAAAATTCCAAGCCTTTAAAAATTATATCCTGGGGCAGCTAGATTGTGCAGTGGATAGAGCATCGGCCCTGGATTCAAGATAACCCAAATTCAAATATAGCCTCAGACACTTAATATTTACTATCTGTGTGATATTGAGCAAATTACTTAACTGCAATTGCCTCAAAAAAAAAAAAAAAAAAAAACTCTCATGGAAAAGAGAATGATTAAATACATGTAAATTCTATAAATACTTGTAAAGCTGCAATGAGTAGGGAAAAACCTGTTGGAAAAAAATCACCAAGAATGGATTTACATGGTTATGTAAAAGTGAAATCCTGACTAAAGCCGAGTTGTATATGTAGGCTATACACTTAATTTTGTTCAAAAAAGTCCTAACTACAATGTAATATTGTTCATATGCTACTATTTGCAATCAAAAAGAAATAACATTTGAAGTAAAGATCTATGTCTTTGTAGAGATATAAAGATATGACCTTTTTCAGGAATAACAGTAGTTTGGTATTCCTGATTTCATTACTAAAACTAAAATAAGAGGTTAAAAGGTGGGAGTGGGCACAACTGGAAAATTGTAATTCAATATTTGTAAGAAAGATTTTTCCTTCAAGACACACATGCCATAGTAAAAATTTGTGATATCAACTTTACATAACTTATGTGAAATTATAATGGAACTATAAGTATATTATAAGAAGTTTCATTTCAGGGAATAGATGGTGACATCTGACATACTTACATCTAAACAAAATAAAATTTAATATGGAATAATAAGTAGTTTTATAATGGGTTTCTAGTAGTTTTTTTTTTTTAAACTGGTTCTATGATTGCTTTATACATTTATTAACTCTTTGAATTAGGATGGAAAAAGAGAAGGAAAATATATATGACCTCAGCATATAGAAGTTTATGTAGTTTATAATCTATATCAATCCAGATAATATAATAGCATCAATCAATCTTCTTGGGACATGATTACGTTATATAAGAAGCCAGAGGCCACTTCTAAAAGTGAAGATAGGCAAATTATTCCCCCCAAAGGGTACCAATTTTTGCTAACATAGAAGACTGAAATGAGGATATAAATATTTACAGTTAATAGCACTGCTAAATTGCAGCATTAGGTCTTGTGACTATTTGTTTTCCTTCCAATGTTACTCTTGACTTAAAAATCCTTTATGATTTAGCCAGTATATAGAAAATAGCCTACGTCCAACTACTGACCCGGAGAGAATTGCTGATACTATTCTGTCTACATTTTGACAACTATCTTCTTTTATTGTATTATCCATGATTTCTCATTTCTTGCCTTATGTAATTGAATTATTACGTTTATTATGTCTTCACCTGGGAATCTACAAAATTTTTCTATTGACATATTAACTTTTCTTCTGATATTGAAGTTTTTGCCTTGTGACCTGAACTTTCTCTGAAAGGTTGTTTTACAGATGAAAATATAATTCAAATATAAAAGATAATGGGAAAAGGAACTTTAAAATAAAATAATGTACATTATAGATCTACATAACAGACCAATTTTCAGGTATCTCTGACTTCAATACTATATCAATGAAAACTGCCAGAAGAAACTTGAAAGAGGCTGCTGTGCGCTCAGGAGGACCCCAAGTGACTGCAATGACAAGAAGAATAAAAACCAGTTAGAGCTCATTGCATAAGCTCCCTAAGTCAATTTAGAAAGACTTCAAGAATATGTCTTTCATCTGGAGATCAGAGTAGTTAAGTTTGGAGAGGCTCATCAACCTCTCCAATCCTCCACCAACCTCAACTAATACAGTTGAGAAGATGCCTTTTCAACTATTTTTCTATTTATTTTACTTCTACAAGTTTGGAACTATAGAGTCATAGGATATAATAGCCAGAAGAGAGTCTTGGAAACCATTTTAATATAGCTCCTTCATTGGAAAACTGGCAAAAAACAAAATAAAGTGTGTGTGTGTGTGTGTGTGTGTGTGTGTGTGTGTAAAAAAAAAAAACTGAAACTCAGAAAGATTAAGGACTTCTCACAAGCAGGTGCCCTTTTTACCATATCACATTGCCTCCATGGATGGAATGATTATCAAGTAAAATATTAAAAAATAAATATTACCATGTTGCTCAATAAATATCCATTTATTACAAAATAAATCATATGCAATAGTTTTCCTCTTACTATTATTTTGATCTTACTCAAATACTGAAATTATACTATAAAAGTGACATAATGACATGCTATTTCTCGACTTTTTACTCTCCTTAATTTCCCATGTCCAATAAATTGAGATTTGACACTATTTTATCTCCACAATGTATCTATTTCTTAACCTCTCAAAGCCACTTTCCCCAGTTTAGGTCTTTATTCCTTCTTATTTGGAATAGTTGGATCTATCCTTCTTATCTGGATCAAATCATCTTAATTTGGTTTTCTTGCTTCCAAATTCTTTGTTGTACATAACTGACAAAATCATATTCCCAAAGTCACAAGACTAATCATATCACTCCCCAGCTTAAGAAGTTTTAGTGGTTGCCTACTGATTCAAGAGTGAAAGCTTTCACAACCTGACTCCAGCCAACCTTTCCAGACATTTCATAATTACTTTCTTTCACATACTTTTCATTTCAGGCAAACTGGCCTTCTCTTCACCCTGATTTCAGCATCTTACCTCTTACCTAAAAGGCTTTCCACAAGCTTTTGGCTCTATGTAGACAGACAGACAGACAGACAGACACACACACACACACACACACATATATAGACACACATGCGTGCGTGTGCGCACGTATGTGTGTAGGATGTTCATTTACACATCTTACAAATTCTTACTTTACTTTAAGTCTCTCACCAGTGGCTAATCTCCTACAAAAAGCCCTTTCCTGTAGCAGAATGGATAGAATACTGAATTTGGAGTCAAGAAAACCTGGTTCCGGTTTAACCCTCAGACACTTAGAAGTTGTGTAACCCCAGGCAAATCTGTTATGTTCTTGTTTCTAATTTGTATAACTTACTAAAATGTAAGCTCTTTGATGAGGACTGCATATTTGTTTGTCTTTGTGTTACAACTCCCTAAAACAATTACTCATATTTTTTTTGAATTCCTGTTACCTACTTTGGAAGTTCTGTGTGTATGCATGCTTGTGCACATGTGCATGTGTGTGTGAGCATGTACACACACAAACACACACACACACACTCTCACATTTACCAGAATATAGAATTCATAATTCCCCCCAAAAAGTACATCGGAAATAATTTCCAAAGATTGTAAAAGAAAGTAACCACTAATTGATAATGAAAAGTTTAATGGGATAGAGAACACAGCAAAAAAGTTGAAATGAAACACCTAATCAAGAAAACATATTCCCTTTGCTCATGGAGTCTATATTTTAAGAACATATAAAGAAAATAAAAGTATAAGATAGATTGATTACACAAAATATACTCAAATATGGATCTTATACACATCCCATGTGCTCCTGCTCTTAGTGCTATCAAAAGATGCTTATGGACCATACATAAGCATTTAAGTCATTGGAATGAAATTGAAATCTGAACAATTTTTGTATCATAGATCCCATTCTAATGAAGCCTAAGAACCATTTCTCAGAAAATTTTGAATGAATACAGTAAAATACATAAGATAACAAAAAAAATTATTGAAGTACATTTATCCAAATGCTAAAATAACTAAGTTTCCATATTAAAACTCTTACTAAAAAACTCTAATCTAAAAAGTGTCAAAAGTTCCAAAGCAATCCCAATAGTGAGAAAATGCCACCTGCATCTATGTTCACTTCTTTTTTTTTTTTTTTAAATCTCTTCTATAGTTTTTCCCTTTTCCATTTTGCTGATTTTTCTCTACCAATATAATTCATAAAGTAATGCATATTAAAAATAAAAAAATAAAATGAGCTGTAAAAAAAGTGTGAAAGTTCATATACCTTTCAAAGACGTAACATTTTAATTGCTTAGTTTTTTAGGGGGGGGGGATTTAATTGCTAACCACAGGCTGTTATACCTGATGTGGAATTATCCAAGATTGCAGCTTACTGTTTACATACATGCACACATATTTACATACATGTAGACATACACACACAAAAATACATTATTTTACATAAAATGAGCTGAAGGTTTGTTAAAGATCACATAGTGCAACTAAAAAGTGAAAATCCCCACTATACTTCACTTGATATGCAGCCATCTCAGTCTTTGTTCCAATATCTTAACGGAAAAGAAGTCTACTATGTATCAATGCAGTGTATTACAATTATGGACAATTAATCACCCAAAGTTTTCATAATATTTGCCCATTCTTCAATTATAATTTATTCCAGTTATTTCTTTTTCTGATCTTCAATTACTCAAAGAGTCTAAAATGTGAATTTTAATTGAGTCGGACAACTGATGTTAATATTCATTCAATATAATATGAGTGATTTTTAAAATTCCAATTAAAAAACCCTTCAAAACAATGAAATCACTTTCTAGGATAATGTTGAGTAACAGAAGTGTTACAATTAAAGGAAATGAATTTAAAATTGCTCCCAAATTTTTCCCAAACTTCCTATTATTTTACTTTTATTTCTTCAGAAAAATTTCATTATGACTTTTAAAATAGTTAAGCTATAAGAATATACTTTTTTGCAAACTAGTCCCAAATTAGCAATGTGGATCCAATTAGAACAAAATCTATTGTTCTTTTAGGTGGCATTTTTTTGGGGGGAGGGGGGAAGGGCGAGAGGAGAAGCTCATGACTCAATTAATAATTTTTCTATGGTATCTTTGCAACAAAAGATTAAAGTTAAAAAGACATAACACATCAGTTTGAGATGATTGATGGATTTTTTTTTCTTGAATATGTCTTTTTATTTATTGTACGCAGTAATTTTCGGATTTCACTGGTCACAATTACATTAAAATTAGGAAATAGTTGCCTGTATCACACAATTAATAAGTAACAGTTCCCACTCAGGTAAAAGACAGAAAACTTCGGAGAGAGGTAATTCATTTCCTGTCCCTCATTTCTTTCTTGTATACCTTGAAGATAATAAAGTTACAGTAGACATGTAAGCTCCACTTTTCATTTTCATAATTCATTCTGTTTTGGTTCCCTCTATAGATTACTAGCACTAGGGTAAAGTCTACTAACAAACAGAGTAAAAAACTCTTTTTAAAATTATTATAGCATTTTATTTACCAGATATATGCATGGGGAATTTTTCAGCATTAACCCTTGCAAAACCTTCTGTTCCAATTTTTCTCCTCCTTCTCCCACCCCTTCCAAAAGATAGTAGGTAGACCAATACATGTTAAATATGTTAAAGTACATGTTAAATACAATATGTTTATATCCATATAGTTATTTTGCTGTACAAGAAGAATCGGACTTTGAAATAAGGTAAAGAAGGTTAACCTGAGAAGGAAATCAAAAATGCAAGTGGACAAAAACAGAGGGAGTGGAAATGCTATGTAGTGGTTCACACTCATTTCCCAGACTTCTTTCTCTGGGTGTAGCTCATCCTATTCATTATTGAACAAATAGAACTGATTTGGTTCATCTCATTGTTGAAGAGAGCCACTGGTCATTATATGGTATTGTTGTTGAAGTATATAATGATCTCCTGGTCCTGCTCATTTCACTCAGAATCACTTTATGTAAGTCTTTCCAGGACTTTCTAAAATATTCCTATTGGTCATTTCTTACAGAACAACAATATTCCATAACATTCATATACCACAATTTATTCAGCCATTCTCCAATTGATGGGCATCCACTCAGTTTCCAGTTTCTGGCTACTCCAAAGAGGGCTGCCACAAACATTTTGGCACATAAAGGTCTCTTTCCCTTTTTTAAAATCTCTTTGGGATGGATCAAAGAGGATAAATAGTTTGATAAATTTTTGAGCATAGTTCCAAATTACTCTCCAGAATGGCTGGATGTATTCACAACTCCACCAACAATGTATCAGTGTCCCAGTTTTCCCACATCCCCTCCAACATTCAGCATTATTTTTTCCTGTCATTCTAGCCAATCTGAGAGGTGTAGTGGTATCTCAGAGTTGTTTTAATTGGCATTTCTCTGATTAATAATGACTTGGAGCATGTTTTCATATGGCTAGAAATAGTTTCAATTTCTTCATCTGAAAATTGTATGTTCATATCCTTTGAGAACATTTATAATTGGAAAATGGCTTGGTTTCTTATAAATTAGAGTCAATTTCTCTATATATTTTAGGATTGAGGCCTTTGTCAGAACCTTTGACTGTAAAAATGTTTTCCCAGTTTACTGCTTCCTTTCTAATCTTGTCTGCATAAGTTTTGTTTGTACAAAAACTTTTTAACTTAATATAATCAAAATTTGTAATGGGCTGAAGCTGAGCAGATGCACTGAGTGCTCCATCTGAGCACTTATGGCTAATTGGACAATATTCTATTAATATATGCTTGGAGAAAGAATGGCCCCACTCACTCTCTGTGCAAGTTTGATATATTGTATTGGGTGGAGGATTTGGTGGGTGGAGTGTGAGAGCCAGAAGCACTGCTGGCCTGATTCCTGTTGTGATTGCTCTCACTTTGTATTGCCATTCCCCTTCACCTCCACAAAGAATAAAGATCAAGGACTTTTGCTTATCTTGACTCCAGCTGACTTTAAAATATCCTGCATGCTAAACACGGTCATCACAAAAATTATCTATTTTGGGATCAATAATTATCTCTACTTCTTTGATCACAAATTTCTTCTCCTCTACAGATTGGAGAGATAAACTATTCTATGCTCTTGTAATTTGCTTATAATATTCTTTGTCTAGATCATGAACCCATTTCAACCTTATCTTGGTATAAGGTGTTAGGTGTGGGTCAATGCTTAGTTTCTGCCATACCAGTTTCCAATTTTTCCAGCAGTGTTTCTCAAATACTGAATTCTTATCCCAAAAGCTGGGGATTTGAGGTTGGTCAAATACTAGATTACTATAGTCATTGACTATTTTGTCCTTTGAACCTAACCTATTCAACTAGTCTATTTCTTAGCCAATACCAAATGGTTTTGGTGACCACTACTTTACAATATAGTTTTAGTACTGGTACAACTAGGCCACCTTCATTTGTTTTTTTTTCATTAGTTCCCTTGAAAGTCTTGAACAAAGTCTTGTTCTTCCAGATGTTTTGTTGTTATTTTTTCCAGGTCATTAAAATAGTTTTTGGGGAGTCTGACTGGTATAGCAGTAAACAAATAGATTAGGTAGTATTGTCATCTTTATTATATTTGCCCGTCCTATCCAAGAGCATTTAATATTTTTCCAATTAAGTAGATCAGACTTAATTTGTATGGAAGTGTTTTGTAGTTTTGCTCATAAAGTTTATGATTTTCTCTTGGCAGATAGATTCCAAAGTATTTTATACTATCAGTAGTTACTTTAAATGAAATTTCTCTTTGTAACTCTCTGTTGGATTTTTTATTAGTAATATATAAGATTGCTGATGACTTATGTGGATTTATTTTGTATCCTGCAACTTTGCTAAAGTTGTGGATTATTTCTAATAACTTTTTAGTAGAATCTCTGGGGTTCTCTAAGTATACCATCATATCATCAGCAAAGAGTGATAATTTGGTTTTCTCATTGCCTGCTCTAATTCCTTTAATCTCTTTCTCAACTCTGACTGCCATTTCTAATAAAATATTGAATAGTAATTGATAGTAGGCAACCTTGTGTCACTCCTGATCTTATTGGGAATGGTTGCAGTTTTTCCCCATTACATATGATACTTACTGATGGTTTTAAATAGATGCTGACTAAAATAAGAAAAAGTCCATTTATTCCTATACTCTCAAGTGTTTTTAATAGGAATGGATGTTGGATTTTTATCAAATGTTTTTCCTGCATCTACTGAGATGATCATATGGTTTTTGTTAATTTGGTTATTCAGTTATGATTAATAACTTGTTGGTTAATCAGTTATGATAATAGTTTTTCTAATATTGAACCAACCCTGCATTCCTAATATAAATCTTACTTGGTCATGATGTATTATCCTGGTGATTTTCTGTAATCTTTTTGCTAATATTTTATGTAAGATTTTAGCATCAATATTCACTAGGGAGATTGGTCTATAATTTTCTTTCTCTGTTTTCAATCTATCTGGTTTAGGTATCAGTACCATATCTGTGTCATGAAAGGAATTTGCTAGAAGTCCTTCATTCCCTATTTTTTCAAATAGTTATATCACATTGGAGTTAATTGTTCTTTAAATGTTTGGTAGAATTCACATATAAATCCATCTGGTCCTCGGGATTTTTTCTTAGGGAGTTGTTCTCTTAGGAAGAACATAGCTTGTTCTATTTCTTTTTCTAAAATGGGACTATTTAAGCAACTTACTTCCTTCTCTGTTAATCTGGGAAGCCTATATTTTTGAAGGTAGTCATCTACTTCACTTAGGTTATCAAATTTATTGGCATAAAGTTGGGCAAAGTAACTCCTAATTATTGTTCTAATTTCCTCTTCATTTGGTGGAAAGTTCTCCCTTTTCATTTTTAAGACTAACAATTTGATTTTCCTCTTTCCTTTTTCTAATCAGATTTCCAAAGGATTGTCCATTTTGTTGGTTTTTTCATAAAACCAACTCTTAATTTTATTTATTAATTCAATAGTTTTTTACTTTCATTTTTATCAATTTCTCTCTTAATTTTAAAATTTCAAGTTTAGTATTTGATTGGGGGATTTTAATTTAGTTTTTTTTCCAGCTTTTTAAATTGCAAGCCCAATTCATTGATGTTCTCTTTCTCTATTTTATTCAAGTAAGGCTCTAAAAATATAAAATTTCCCTTTATTACTGCTTTGACTTCATCCCACAAATTTTGGTATGTTGTCTCATTGTTGTCATTCTTTTGGGTGAAATTATTAATTGTGTCTATGATTTGCTGTTTCACCCATTTATTCTTTAGGATGAGATTATTGTTTCCAATTACTTTTTGGTCTATTTACCCTTAGCTTTTTATTGAATGTAGTTTTTATTGCATCATGATCTGAAAAGAAAGCATTTACTATTTCTGCCTTTCTGCATTTAATTTTGAGGTATTTATGTTCTAATATATGGTCAATTTTTATACAGGTTCCATGAACTGTTGAGAAGAAAGTATACTCCTTTCCATTTAGTTTTCTCCAGAGATCTATCATATCTAACTTTTCTAATATTCTATTCACCTCTTTAACTTCTTTCTTATTAGTTTTGTGGTTTATTTAAACTAATTATGAGGGTGCAAGGTTGAGATCTCCCACTATTAGAATTTTGCTGTCTATTTCTTCTTGCAACTCTCTTAATTTCTCCTTTAGGAAGTTACATGCTCTACCACTTGGTGCATATATGTTTAGTATTGATATTGTTTCATTGTCTATGCTACCCTTTAGAAAATATAGTTTCCTTCCTTATCTCTTTTAATTAGATCAATTTTTGCTTTTGCTTGATCTGAGATAAGGATGGCTACCCCTGCTTTTTTGACTTCACCTAAAGTATAATAGATTCTGCTCCAGCCTTTTACCTTTACTCTGTATGTATCACCCTGCTTTAAATGTGTTTCCTGTAAACAGATATTGTAGGATTCTGGCTTTTGATCCAGTCTGCTATCCGCCTCTGCTTTATGAGAGAGTTCATCCCATTCACATTTATGGTTAAAATTACTAATTCTGTATTTCCTGCCATCTTATTATCGCCAGATTATGCTTTTCTTTTTCTTTCCCCCCTTACCCTTCTCCCCAATATTAAACTTATGGGCACCACTTGCCACACGCAGCTCTCCCTCTTTAGAAACTCTCCCACCCCCTTTGAGTCCCTTTCCCTTTCTTATATCTTTCCCTTTTACTCCTTTCCTTTTCCCTTTTCCTCTCCCACTTTTTAATGAGGTGAGAGAAGTTTCTCTGTACACCAAATATGTCTAATATTTTCTCTTTGAGCCAAATCTGAAAGATTCACACAATGTTCCTCCCCCTCCCTAAATTCTCTCAGATATGATAGGTTTCCTTTGCCTCTTTGTGGGATGTAATTTCCTTCTTTTTATCTCCCCTTTTCCCTTTTTCTGATACTATCTTCTTTCCAGGAGGATACTTCTCTTTTATTTGGTATTATAACAGTAAAATTAAATTATACACACATTCTTTATGTATGTCCATAACAGAAATGCAGTTCTCAAGAGTTCTTTTTATCTTTTATCTCAAGTCCTATATTTGGAGGTCAGATTTTTTGTTTAGCTCTGGTTTTTTCATTAGAAATAAATGGAATTCTCCTATTTCATTGAATGTCCATCTTCTTCCTTGGAAGAAAATTCTCAGCTTAACTGGGGAGTTTATTCTTGGCTATATTATAAGTTCTTTTCCCTTTCTAAATATCAGATTCTAGGCCCTTTGATCTTTTAATGTGGAAGCAGCTAGATACTGAGTGATCCTTATTGTGGCTCCTCGATATTTGAATTTTTTTTTTCTTGCTGCTTTTAATATTTTTCCCTTAGTCTGATAGTTCTGAAATTTAGCCACAATATTCCTTGGAGTTTTTATTTAGGAGTCTCTTTCAGAAGGTGTTCGATATATTCTTTCAATGCCTATTTTACCTTCTGATTCTACTACACCTGTAAAATAGTGTCTAGCTCCTTTTTTCATCATAATTTTCAGGAAGTCCAATAATCCTCAGATTATCTCTCCTAGATCTATTTTCCAGGTCTGTTTTTTTTCCTAAGTAGATATTTAACTTTTTTTTTTTCATTTTGCGGGGGTTTTGTTTGACTGATTCTTAATATCTCAATGAATCATTCATTTCTATTTGTTCAGTTTTGATTTTTAATGAGCTTTTTTCTTCATTGGCTTTTTTTTTTTTAACTTCTTTTTGTATGTGTCCAATTGAGTTTTTAAATGAGTTGTTTTGCCCTATGGAATTTTTTTTCCATTTTTTAAAAACTGAGTTATTTTCTTTTTCCAATTCACAAATCCTACTTTCCTGGGAGTTCTTTACCTTTTCCAATTCACATTTCAGGAAGTTGTTTTCTTTTTCCACTTTATCAAATATTTCTTTTAATCAATTATATGCTTTTTCCATACTCTCTCACAAAGCTTCTTTTCCTTCCCCATTTTTCTTCTATCTCTCTTTTAAGATTTTTTAGAATTTCTTCTAGGAGAGCCTTCTGTGATGGGGACCAGGTTACATCCCCCTTTGGGGTTTTGTCTGGAGGCTGTCTGCTATTAATCTCCTCGGGGTTGGAAATCTGCTCTCTTTCTGTAGTAGAAGCTATCAATAGTTAGAGTTCGCTTGGCTTTTTTTACTCACTTTTTTTAAAAGCCCTTGGAGTGTGCTTTCAAGGCAAGGAGGTTACCAGTTTCCTCTACAGAAATGGGATAGATGGACAGTAGCTGTTTTTCAAACAGGCTGCAAAGAGAAGTGGACCTGTGGAAGTGTGACTACCCTGGGAAGAGCTGTCCATGCTGCAGAAGTGCCACTGCCCCAGGCAGAGCCACACTGCTGTGCAGATTTGTGGCTTCCCCTGGGACCCTGCACTGCAGAATGGGGCTACACAGCTCTGCTGTGGTCCGTGTTGAGTCACTTCCAGTGCTGGATGGATGTAGCCAGGTCCTATTAAATTCTGGTGTTGTGGAGGGTATACTCTACCATTTAGCCTTTTTGTAACTTCTCTGATCTACTGCTTTGCAACCAGAGCAGAACAGCCAATCTGTGGGAGAGTCCACCCTGCAAATTCTCCATCCATGGAGAACACATCTGCCCTGTCTGCTCAGTGTCCTACCCTCTGTGTTCTGTCTCCCTGCCTACGCTGGCCTCCTCCCGCTTAATCAAGACAGACCTTTTCTGGCGATCTTCCAAGTTATCTTTGGCTGGTACTTTGTTATACTACCAGTATTAGTGGATTTTACCAGTCAAGCACTATTTCAGAGGCTGAATTTGGTAATTAGTAATGAGGGTAGAATGAAGCATGTGTCCTCTCTGCCATCTTGGCTCTGCCTCCAGAGTAAAGAACTTTTGATAAAGCACTACCATATAGGCTTTCATGTCCAGGTCTCTAAACTTGTGAGTCAATATTTATATTGTAATTTGAATATTTAATAATTAGATTTTCATAGCATGCATTTCTGTGGAAAATTTTAAGTAATATTTTGGGGAAAAGCATTGGATGTGTTGGAAATTCCTTGATCCAACAATAAATTCCAATCACTTTTAATATATCATTAAGATGAAAGCATCTTCTAATCATTAAGACAAACTCAAAGAAATGATTTTGTTTACAAAAAAAAAAAAGTATTTTGAGAAGAATGCAGGTACTTACTAACACATCATTCAGACATATGTTTGAGATGGTGTCATTTTTCTTTGCACAATTACGTAGGGCTGAATGAGACTATATATTTGCTATATATCAAGCAGAGTTTAGTCCTTATCAAGATGCAACAAATATATTAAAACCATATCTTTGATAGCATTTCAAAGTTAAATGGGTGGACTCAGAGAGTAGCTATTTAGGGTTCAATGTCAATGGAGGAATACTTCAGTGCAGTGCCCAAGGCTCTGTGCCTGGTCCTATGCTGTGTAACATTTGCACCAATGACTGCAATAAAAAGATATAACCAGGCAGAGTGCTGTGGTGAATTGACCCAAAGGCAGCAGCCATGGGATGGCCCACAAGTAGGTTTTACAGGGAAAAGCTACCCTCATGAATATAACTGGAATTTCTATAGACAATGAGTCTCAGGAATTTGACATAACTTGGATTTCAGACAGGACCACCTCCCCAAAGAGGGGGACCGTGGAGCTATTAATTCTTCTACTCCACAACTAACATTGAAAACCCCATCAGTATTAATATTAGAGGAAGAATTTGAACCAAGATATTCTATAGTTAGTTTTTTCCTATTGTACCATTGGGTAATTATTCTTTATTTTGTATTTTGTATTTATTTAAGTGCTTTAAGGACAGAGACAGTACCTTCTTTGTATGTCCAATGAAAGGCAGAGGGTGCAAGAGTGGAGGGAGAAGGCAAATGAAAAGAAAACAATACAGTACGCTTTAACCCCACCCTCTCACCTCCCTCATTACATTTTCAATCAACTTTCTATGCCTTAAAAAGGCTACACTTCTGTGTAAGCAAAATGTAAATACATGAAGCTGACCCTGAGGAAATAGAGATTCCCAGACTAAGAAAAGCTTTTGATAGGCATTATTCTATATTCAGTATGGCATGAAAACTGGAAATGTTTTAAGATTTTAAAAAACATAAACTGCAATCAAAAGTATCTGTTAACCCTTGCTTAAAGAGAAATAGATCAGCACAATAAAATCTTGCCCATTAGTCCACTTAATTTGAAGTTTTAGTATATCTGTCAAATAACCAATTTCTTTTTTTATTATAGACACTGTCCAGAAAGAGTTCATCATCAGCTCATAAGAAAAATGTTTCTAAAACATAATAGCTGCAGTGCAATGAGTTTCTGCCAAAAATTTATCTAGTCTCTCTCTCATCTATATTAACGCTATAATTCTTTTGTCAATTCATATTATTGAAGTAATATAATTTGAAGTCCCTTGATTTTAAGGGAGTTTCTGGTCTAACAGTAAGTCAGTAATACTAAATCTTCTAGCTTTGGAGTTTACCTCAGGGACTTTCCACACTTCCAATCAAAGAACAACCAATTTGTCTGATTCTGAATAGACCACTCCGCAATTCATTGCTGACTGTCAGATATTTTATCTGTTGGTCAGCAAGAATCAAAATCTGGAGACCACTCCCTGGCCCTGGCCTTACCTCTGGCCACAGAATTAGCATGTCAATGATAGAAAGCTGGATAAAGCTGTCTCCTCTTTCTTAGAACTGTTACATTCTCTTAGAATTTAGTCTGCGTGTATGCCTTATAATTACAATAAACTTTGCCCCTTGACCAGGAAATGGGTTCAATCCTGTAAATTCTTTAGAGATGTCTCATGACACTGGTCTATGATCCCAAACTTTCGGGGTTCCCTTCCTAACCTCAACATTATCATATTATATGTGATGTCACATAATTTCTTCTTAATTAAAAACATTTATTATGCATTTCAATATATTCTCTTTCTTTAACACACATTAATATATCTCTAGAGGGCATTTTACAATGGCTTTTATCACCTTTATTATATACCCAAATTAAAGCAATCTAAGTGAAACAGTAGATAGAATGCTGAGCTAGGAATTAGAAACACATGAATTCAAAGCCAGACTCAGAAATTTACTAACTATATATTAGGAGAGTCATCTAGCATCTATTTGTCTCAGTTTTCTCAACTATAACATGGGAATAATAATGAAAACTTCCTTTTAAAAATTCTTATGAAAATCAACTGAGATTTTTGTGAGGTAATCAGCACAATGCCTGATGTAAAGTAAGTGGGTTAATAAATGTTTGTTCCCTTCCTTTCCCCTTATTTGTAATCAGGGCACTAGAAAATCAGGCCTCAACCTACTTTTTAGTTTTATCTTTTACCACCACTATCTACTCTGTTAGGAGAAAAAGAAGCAGTTCCACTGGGGACTAAACTGGAACTGGCTTCTTTTATTTTCTGTTCTTGTTTCCCTACTTCCCCTAGTCCACATTGGCTATCATATCCTATCAGAGGATATTCCACCCAAAGAAATGTAAATTTTGATCACTGAACTCCACAAGCTATCCTAAGATATCTTTAGTCTTAAGTCTTAAAACCCAAATAACTGCATGATCTCAAAGACAAGACAAGAGGTTCCAAGTCAACCTCCACTTAGTCACAGTTTTTGTCCCGATAGGCTCAGAGTAAATGTAAATAGCTACTGTTTCTGTTTTGGTCAGAAATTCAGAGTCTTCACCTCCCAGATGGACTAGTTTTCTGATCCTTTGTTTTGGGAAGCCATTCTCTGCTTCATTTCTTTTTAGTTGTTATTGTTTAATACTTCATTTATTTGTTTGAAGAATATTCAAGACTTGGAAAAAAAGTATTAAGCTCAGTGTGTGTGCATGTATCTTGTACAAAGTGGATGCTTAAATATCAAGTTGCTTTCAAGGATCTTGGATGCCAGTGGAATCAAAGCAAAGAAGCCTTATTTCATGAAGCTTTGGGTGAATAGAAGAGATTGAGTATAGAAATGGGAAGATCCAGGATAGAGATAGTGACATGGAGAAGTGGAAAAGGCACAGTGAAAACTAGCTCTATTCAGAGTCACAGGATGACTGAGGGGAAAACGCATGATCACACATCACAATATTAAATAGAGTTTATGCTGTATGATTTCCATTAAGAGGAAGAAAAAGTTATGTACAAATGTTTCTTGTTCATCAAAAGTTTTATCAATCATTTTGAAGCTATGGCCCTATCTCCGTAACAAAATTTCTCAAAATAGAGAGTTAAACAGCAATTCCAAATCAGCTTTCTGTTTGAAATTCAGATATACCAGAGCTTCTCAGGTAAAGGGCATACAGTTAGATGGATACTGACTCTGATATATCCTAATTATGTGATGCTGAAGCAAGTCACATCAACTATTGAACTTTGGCTTTCTCACTTATAAAATGTGGAAGCTGATGATGATGGCAGCACTACTTACATCATATAAGTAAAATTTTTGTAAAGCTTAATGTAAATTACTCTTTTTGTAATTATTATTCCAAACTAGTCACATAGTATTTGGGAAACGTCAGAGATGGGAGAAAAAAAAAAAAAAGAAAAAAAAAAAAGAGCATGTTGAGAACTAAGCAGTAACTATATAGAAATCTACTATCCAGAACTCTAAATGCTAAAATGGGAGGTGGGTTATAATAGTTTATCCTGAAGACAAAAGGAAGCAAATGGAATTTATTGAATAGAAGTCCAATGGTAGGATCTATGTTTAAGGATAATTATTTTGCCATCAATGTGTAAAGCAATTAGAAATCTGAATCAAGAAAACCAATTAGGAGGTTATTTCAATTATTTAAGTAATGAGAGCTTGAGCTGAAGCTACAGCTGTGTAAGTTGAGTGAAAGAATTGGATATGAGAGATGTTGTGAAGACAGGAAGAGCAAACATTGCTCCTTGATTTTTGTCTGTAACTTATTATCTGTAACTTATAACTAGTACCTGCCCTATTTTCAATTTATGTTACATAATTTAGCACTTATATTGTATGAGCAACATATTGCCATGAGATACATAACACTCTCGGGAGAAATGACATGATATCCAAGTGCCCTAAATATGTGATCTAAAAATGACAGTTCCACAGTAATACAAAATGTGGCAATTTCAGCTTTTAGTTTTGTTTCACAACAGAAATAACTACCCTTTCAATTATACCTCTCCTGAGTAAAATGAATTAAAATATGGTAAGAATTGACAGGGCTTTTACTTGTAAAGATATGTAGAAACAGTCATTTAATTGCTATTGCTTTTCTGAAGGAAAGAGGAGACTGAAGATAAAAATACTTCAGTTTTCATTTCACTCAACTTTATGGCTGCTGATGATTATACACACTAAAACGAAAATTAAAAAAGATAGTGTGATATACTGGATAGAGAGCTGTCCTCAGAGGCATAAAGCACAAGTTTTACCTATTTGTCTAAACCCAGGTAAATTACTTTCTCTCTCACTATATCACAGGCACCTCTGGAAGAGTGTAAGTTGCGAAATACATATGTTGATTTACATTGTTTAAAAAAATTCCTCTACCCCAAATTCCCAATACCAATGAAGTCATAAATCTGGCAAGATCACAGCTATGTATTGTATTCATATATATGTGCAATATATGTGTGTGCATATATATACTTGTGTGTATTGTGTTAGGAAAATGTATGAACAGCTGACATTGATATACAAAATCCTAAAATTTTCAAATTATTCCACAAACCTTATCCATTTGAACCAGAAGGTTAATTCTATGAGATATGTACAAGTATTGTAGTATTGTAGAACTCTTATTAAGTGAAGAAACCTAAGTTTGAAGGTTTAAATGGTTTGGCTCAGAGTTACAAAATTAGTAAGTTTCTGAGCTGGGATTTTTTGGTGGCTATATAACTGGATCACTCTTGTTTTACCAAAGTATTTTATAGCAACAAGCAACTTTCAAACTTTTCTCTTTGCTTCAGCTAAGATTTAAAAAAACTGTTAAAAGTCTATTATTATTTATGTTGTCAATAAAATTTTACATTAGGTTAAAAAAGACGAAATCACTGACACTTTAAATAAACTTTAAAAAGGCAGATCAACTTGGCAAAAGTAGTACATACATATGTCACAGAAAGATTTATTTCCTATAAGAAAATCCAATAATCCCTTAAGTAACAATTTAGGTTAAAAATAAAAAGGTAAATCCTTCTGGACCTCGCCATGAAATACTGTGACTTTTAAAGTGATAGGCAAATGCTCAGTACAATCATTTTTATAACATTTTTCTAAATTAATAAGTAAAGCTAAGGCAGTCATGTACTTTTCAGGAATACAAGAAAAATATTTCTGTCCACTCAATTTATATGGAAAGGATTGATTTTTAATTCAATGGAAATAATCTGTAGTTTCTTCCTTTCATTATCCTCTATCTATATGAACAATTCCATTTAATCCTATCATCCCAAGCAAAAGGCTGTCCTATTTATCATCCCCACTATCTGATTGCTCAATTTCTCCTTATTTATTGGTTCCTTCCCTACTGTCTACAAATATGTTCATGTCTTTGCCTTCTTTAAAAAATTCTCATCTGATCTTCCCTTATCCCTGATAGTCTTATAGCTCTTCTGCCTTTTGTGGCAAAATTCCTTGATATCCATCTAAAATTGATACTTCCACTTTCTGCTCATATTTCATAACCCCCTAAAATCTAGCTTCTGACTTCATCATTTCATCAAAACTGCTCTCCAGTTAATAATGATCTCTTAATTACTGAATTCTGTAGCTTCTTATTAAATCTCATTTTTCTTGATATCTTTACAGCCTGTGACAATGTCAATCACTCTTTTTTCCTTGATGCTATTCTGTTCTATCTAGGTTTGATGCTACTCTCTTCTATCTAGGTTTTCAGGATACTACTCTCTCCCAATTCTCCTTTTTTTCAGTCTTCTTTTCTGGATTCTCATATTCGTGTCTACTAACTATGGGTGTCCACTCCATCTTGGGTTTTCTTCTCCTTCTATATTATTACTTCACTTAGTGATATCGCATGAATTTAAAATCATCTCTATGGTGATGACTACCAAATCTGCCTATCTAGCACTAATTTCTCTGCTGACCTCTAGTATCACATTGCTCAAAACTGTCTTTCAAACTATTCAAACTGGATGTCCAGTTATTTAAAAAAAATAAAGGACCTAACATTTATATAGCAATTACTACATGTCAGATACTGTACTAAGAACATTACATTTATCTTGTTTTATCCTCATAACAACCCTGGCAGGTGCTAATGCTATTCCCATTTTACAGAGGAGGAAACTGAGACAAACAGAGTCGTGTGCCTTACAGGGTTACACAGGTTTACAAATGTTTGAAATCAGGTCTTCTTGACTTCAGACACTGCTCTATCCCCTGTGCCACCTAGCTGCCCCAGTAAACATCTTAAATTTCACATGCCCAAACTCTCCCAGATTCCAAATGTCCCTATTATTGTTGAATACCATCCTCCTAGTCCCTCAGGTTCACAACCTAGGTTTTGTCTTAGATTCTCTTCTCTCATGCCCTGCTCAACCCAAACATCCAATTCACTTTTTCAACATATTTTGGCTATGTTCTCTTCTTTCCTCTGATACTGTAATCCTAGTGAAGACCTTCATCACCCTGGACTACTGCAATAACTGGCTGTTTGCCAAAAGTCTCTTCTCAATTTAGTCCTTCCTCTATTCATCAACAGAAGTGAATTTCTTAAAGTGGTTTAGTGTTTCTTTACTGCCTCCATTATGAAACATAAAATATGTTATTTGACATTCCAAAGTTCATAACTTAATCACCATTCCCCCTTCTCTAGTCTTACACCTTATCCCCTTCCATGTAATTTTTGATCAAGTAGCAATGGACTCCTTGATGTTACAAAAATGTGACATTTCATGTCCTGACTCTGGGTACTTTATCTCATGCTTGGAATACTCTCCTTAATATGCATCTCTTGGTTTCTCAAACTTCTTTAAAGTCTCAATAAAATCCCATCTTCTACAGTAAGCCTGTTTTTCCAATCTCTCTTAATTCTAGTGCCTTTCCTCTTTTAATGATTTCCTTCTTATCAACATAATTTGTTTGTATATATTTATTTGCCCAATTAAACTATGAGCTCTTTGAAAGCAAGGATCATCTTATTCTTTGTATTACCAGAGCTTAATACAATACCTGGCAAATAGTGAGAGCTTAATAAATGCTTATCAAACTGAATGTACTAACCCAAATGGTAGACATTTTTATAGCTAGGTTCATGTCCTTCTCCTCTACATTTTCTCACCCTTCTAATCCTCCCTGATCTCTTCCATACTTCTTGAAATTGTGCCACAGTTTCTTTCAAGTAACTTTCACATTTATTGGCCCACTGCCTAGTCTTACTAACAATTTTACTAAATCACAAAATCCTAGAGGACAGTGACCAAACCTTCTACTTCTCTTTACATTCCCCCATATTGTGTAACACAGTGCTAAACATATAACAGAGGTAAGAAATTATGAAGCAATATGTACACTCTGGATGAAAAGATGTTCAAAGGCTAAAAGTATTCACTTAATTTTTCTTTAGGGAGAAAATCTTGTTCTTCATTTTTATATCTAAGAAGGAATAGTATGCTTCTTTACCTCCTTTCTATTTATGCAACAACAGATATCTGTATAAAGCTGAATGATAATGACTTGCCTCATTCTGACATCAAGTCTGATGACTCACCTTTGTATACTGTACTTCAAAAGCCTCATACTATTCAACTGAAATTCCCTTCCCCATTTCCATCTCAGTTTCTTGGGTTTGCATAGCCTTTTGGACCTCTCTCCTATTGTACTTTTCCAGTTTACCTCATATTATATGTATTTGTGTTCAGCTTATTTATTTACCTCTGGGGCTTTAGTATCATTGACATCACACTAATTATTCTTTGTCTTCCTACAGAATTTTATATGTAATAGGACCTCAATATATGTTTGTTAAATAAAAGGCTTCTGTATTGAAAATGGAATGATACTGTATACTGAATAAAGTTTCTGTTGTGCCACAGTTCTCTTTTATTATCCTGACTCAGTTTCCCTAAATTGTCCTGCCTTGGTTTCCCTAATTGTTCAGCCTCAGTTTATAATCATTCTGCTCAATCTGCAAAACCACCCCTCCCTTTTAATCAGAATATTTGATAAGGATAAAAGATCTTATATTTTAGAATATCAGAACGTCTCTTCCCAAGCTATCAGAATGTCAGATACCATATCTAATCAAGATGCCTCTCCCCATCTCCGGGGTGCCTCCCCCATCTCTGATGGCTCACCCCACCCTGTCAGAGTGTGGTTCCCATTCTCAGCACCCTGACTCTGCCCCTACCTCAGTCTACCCCCTATGTCTGAGCCACATGCATATAGATCATTGAGAACTCACATTTGTTTGCTGGATTCGTGGAGACGATAGTCTCATTCAGCCCTGGGACCAAACCATGGAGTAAGAGCAAGAACAAGCAAATTAAAAAACACACATCCAGAAGTTTTTCCCCCTGATTTTTGTGAAGCAATTGGGGATAAAGGTCATAACTAGTAACAAGTATCAAAGACCCGATTTGAATTTAGCTCCTCCTGACTTACAAGGCCAGTGTTTTATCTCCTGCACCACCTTGCTGCCCCTAGAAACTATTTAACTGAATAGCCCATTTTCCAAGCTTATTTAATTGTTGTCAGAATTAAATCAAAATGAAATGAAATGAAAATGAAAAATTGTCAGAATAGAGCTGAGGATGAAATTATCAGAGTTTCCAGGATAAAGTTGCAACCCAGATAAGACATAACTATTGCATGAAGAAGTCTTCAATCTATGTATGTGCTCCAATGAGTTGATGGGAGACATTACAGTAGATACCAAGGGATAATACACAATGGAGTAAAGCCCTGATGCCTAATTATTCCCCAATCTTTTTATAATAGGTAAAATGAGATAAAAAACTGGCAAGATCAGATAGAAAGAAACAACAGAATGTTGAAAAGACTGTAGCAGCAGGGACTCTGAAGTCACAGAACTCCTTTGCACTGCACTGCAGAATTATTAGTGAGGCAGCTAAATTCTGTCTTCCTTGTCGCATTCTGCTTTCTGATTATCTCAGCCTATGAGATGATGATAACACCAACTTACAGCTTTTCAAAGCATATTCATATACATTTCCTTGGCTGAGCCTGACAAATTTTCGTCAGTTTCAGATGAGACAGAGTTTAATAATCAGGGGAAGCTTTTCTAATTCTCATTTGAAAAATGAAAAATCTGCCGTCAAAGACATTGAAGGCACAGACAGTAAGGGAAATCCATATTTTTGGTCTTTGTACCATAGTACCTCTCCATTATAGCTCTATTCATACCAAATCCAAAGAAATATGATAGACAATCTTCAAAACTAAGTCAAACTGTAATTAAAAGAGGTACAAGTTAGGAATTAGTAAGAAGGCTGCTATTATAGTATGTACTTATAAAATATACGAGTAACATTTGGGATCGTAAGTATCCATTAAAGTACATAAGGACTATTCAGAACTGTAACTTGCCTCTAACACAGTAATGGGTGGGGAAAATATTTTCTGAAATATAATTGAAAATATAAAGAAAAAGAAGGGAGAGATTAAGTATGGGAAGAGGGTAAAGAAACTAGTGGTAAAGGACAACAGGTTTGAGAAGTCCTATGTACTTTTTGCTATTATCTACTTCTTATTTGAAATATTTTTCAGGTGGGAGGAAGGGAGTACAGAAAGAGCCATGATTTCTTGAACAACCAGGCTGGGCTTAGGGGGAACACCTACTTCAAGGTAACTTATATATCCACCAACATATAGTCTATATATGTAGATATAGATATAGTCCCCAAGGTAAGAGAATACAAACACACGGGTATGTATGTGTGTATATATACATATACATACATATGTAAATAAATAGGAAAGCTGTGGATTCATTAGATACTTAATTTATTTGGGAAAAGCTCAAGTCTTTCTAGTCTATTTACTTGTATTAGTATAAGAGAGGGGTATAAATTATTTAAATGGTTTCATGGTATAAGGGGCAGCTACATGGTACAGTAGATAGAGAGCTAGGATTGAAGTTAAGATCAAGAGTTCAAATCCAGCCTCAGTCACTTACTAGCTGTGTGACACTGGGCAAGACATCTGACTGACTGTTTCCTCATCTCTAAAATGAGTTGGAGAAGGAAAAGACAAATCACTCGAGTATCACTGCTTAGAAAATCCCTCAATGGGGTCACAAAGAATCAGATGCCACTGAAAAACAAGTGAAATTGTAAGTAGGCTGGATTTTGTATTCTATTACCGAAAAAAAAATTAACAAAAAGTTTTACTGCTTTGCTCATCTCTTTTCTCCTTGTTAGAAGTCCAGAAAGTATTTCCAAACAATCATTGATTATCTCCATCTTTTAAGTCTCAGTTCCTTCTCCATAAAACCTTCACAACTCACTTCAGGTAAAAGTGATATTACTCCAAGTGACAATAAAATCCACATAAACTCCTATAATAATTTACAATTCACAAAGCAATTTATTTACATTAATATTAGTTTAGGTTTTTCCCTTCTCCAAAGCTATAAAGCATTTAGTAAGAAGCAAGCTTCTTGTCCAGCAATTAATTATATATTTTGTAGCATTTCTTATGTTTTTGTACTTATAATAGTTAGTGACTTTACTGACTGCCTTAATTTGCTCGAGCTCCCCTACCATCCAGAAGGTTAACTGACCTGGAAATCAGAGTCAATCAAGCAGGAGACAAACTGAGCATTCCTTAAACTGGGCATATCAAAAACTCCTAGCAGGGTTCCCTTGCTAAACCCTGAATTCCCCCTGCTATGCTACAGAACCAATTCAGACTGATTTATGTGGACCCCAGCCCAATGGCCAAACCTGATAAGGCTACTTTGTGATTGCCATCCACCACATACACTTGTGATTTTTATCTTTATAACCCCTACAGCAGCCTAAGCCCACTCCAGTTCTAACAGTGTTAGAGAGGACTGCAGATACAAGGGCAGAAGCTGCTCAAATCTAACAGTACCCCTATTGCAGTATTTCTTTCCCTGTGAATAAAGATTCTCTAAGAAAGTATAACAATAACAGTTTTTTCTTTCTTTGCTACAAAATATGAAATTATACATGTATCAAAATACTTCTGATTAAAAGTTTTTTTGGCATATCCCTAGTCTTAATTTTTTTATCCTTATTTCAAAATTTCCCAGATTCTTTCTTTACAGATGGACATCAGTGAGCATTTCAGCATCCAGAGATGGTAAAAGAGTTAAGATTAAACATTACAATATAAAGGAGGGATCCTTGAACCAGTGCTGGGAAAAGGAATGAGCTCCAACAGATAGGTCTGTCACTGATCACTCAATTCTGGGTCTGAGTTCCAGGGTGAAGAGGACTAGTTTGGGTAAAAGAGGCCTGAACTGTATATAGAACAAGAAACAAGCTCCAGGAACAACTGGTCAAAACATAAAGAAATGATAAAATAAAATATACTGAATAATCACTACACTACTTGAAAGGCATACTTGTTTTTTTTTTAAATCATGCCTTTCAAGCAGTCCAATGATTAAGTTTTTTCTCCTCAATCTTTTTTTAGATTAGTTTTTCCCATTTCACATTTTTTTCTTCTATGTATTCAAAGTCTTTGGACTTCTTTATGATATGATACCACAGACTGGGAAAACTACATCAGACTGCAGGATTGACAATTCAATATTAGGCAAATTTCAAGCATAACTGACCATATCAATTACAAAGATAATTATATAATCATTTCAATAGATACAGAAAAAAGTTTTGACAAAATATAACACCCATTCCTGTTTAAAAAAAAAAAAAAACAAAACCCTAGAAAGCACAGGAATAAACAGAACTTTCTTTAAAATGGTAAGTAATAAACATAAAACCTTAATTAAAGTTATAGGGAAAAAAAGGGGGTATAAGGCAGAAAGGGAGAGGCAAAGTGAGGGGACTAAGAGCATATACACCTGGTTCCTGGGTTCTAAGTTTCTCAATATGGACACCATTCACACTCTCTCTTTTATTTCCATTGCAACTAATCCATCATGGATTCACTGATGTAATTACAGTAGCTATCTAAACTTTCAGTTTCTTGTCATTCCTACCTCCAATCCATATGGCTGGCTATAACTTTCTGATGCACAAAATTGATCACATCACTCCTCTGCATAAGGCCTAAATAATAAAATCTAAATTCTTTTGCCCAGCACTTATGACTATTTATAATCTGGTATCATTTTACCCTTTTCAGCCTTATCTATCAATCTCTATATTTTACCAGAGCACAGCACTTCTCTAATCTATAAAAATAGGGATCTGGCCTACATGACTTTAAGGTTTCTTTCAACTAGGACTGCAGGACTATTTTTCAATAGTCCATAATTTGTCTCTATATTTTTATTTATGTTGCCTGCTATTTCCCATTTCAATCTAATGAAATACTACCTATCCTTTAAGTTCCAATTCAAATCCAATCTGCTACTGATTCATCTTTGTTGATAATCTTTGGAGATTGGAGATCTTTGATCTCCAATCCTGCAGGATGGTATAGCAGTGTTTGCTCCTCTCTCTTGGGTTTATGCTCCATTATACATTATGACTTAGTATGGGTCTCATATTCCTTTACTGAATTAGAATTACCAAAAAGACAGGGGCTTGATGCTATTATTTAATTTTTATGTCATTCCCCCTAGGACTATGTATAGTATATTTTATAAATTCTGAGTTGATTTTTAGATTAAGAGATAGTGGGTAAAGAGAGAGAAGAAAAGAGGGGAAGAGAGACAGAAAGATTAACTAGATGATCATAGTTCAGTTTCTTTGTAGAAAATTATTTTTTATTTGCCCTTTCCTCCTTCTTTCTCACATTATAATCACTTTATGCCTAAATTACTGTTATACTTTCTTGTTTAGTGGCCTTTCTACTTTAATTTCTTCCCAGTCCAATAAAATCTGATGATGACTATCAAAAAATTATAGAGTTAGAGCCACTAGTTTCTTTACCCTCTTCCCATACTTAATCTAATCTCCCTCTGCCTTCATTTTCAATTATATTTCAAAACAATGGGAAGCTACATTGACATTAAAAGAAACATGGGTTAGCTATATTAAGTCGATATAGTTTTTTGGGGCATAGTAGGGAAAGTATTTTTTTTACAAAACACAGAATTAAATGAAATAACATGTAAGGTGCTTTGCAAACCTTAACAAGGTATATAAATGATACATACTGTTGTTTTTGTTACAGAAACACTTGATGTAACTTTCAGAGGACAACAATCCCAAAGGAAAGGTATTGCTTGTACTCTATAAATTCCTATTTTGGGGGAAAATCCTTTCAGCTTAATTGCAACATTTATTTACTTCAATGTCACTGTTCTACTTTGGGGGTAGCAAATAGCATAAAAGTGACAATGCATAACAATTCAGAGGGTATTATAATATGCTAGATAATAATTTCAGAAGCATTATGGTGAAAATACTTTTCAAAATTCTCAAAATGAATTTACTTTCTCTACTGTTCTCTACTTTTACAAATCTTAGAATTTACATATGGAACTTTCCTCCTTTTATATATATTGGATTACTTTCTAAAAGCACTGGAAAAAGGATTTCTTGAAGGCCTGCCACTTAGTATATTTATGTCAGATTTCTTCTAGTAGGGATATGTATAACTATGTCTAGAAATATATTTTTGTCACAAATTAATAGTTCATCTATTTTGTTTAACAAAAGCAAGACAAGTAATTGGGTATGACTTTTTCAAAGAATTACTATTCAGCCTTATTTTCTAGAAACAAAAGAACAAAAAATTTTCCCAGTGCCAAGAAGATGTACACAGCCTCTTTACTCTCTAAAGTTTTCCATGAAAGTATGATTTTTCAATAACTTTAAAAGATTACAAGAGATTTTATACCACCTTCTGACAGAATTCAAGAAAAGGAGTTGAAAGCTACTCTAGCAAGTTCAAAGAAATACATCAGTATCAAGGACAGGTTGCTCCAAAATTATTGGCTCACCACTAAATTAAAGATCTTTTTATTTGGAAGGAAAAGAAAATACAAGTATATATTAAGAAATAATTACACAATACTAGTATCTAAAATTATCATTGCTGGGAACACTTTACACTCCTTTCAAATAAAGACATTTAGGGCTTTGTTCATTTTTATTACTCCTATATTCTTAGTCATTTTCTTGCTAATAGTGCTAAAGGTGATATTTTCCATGTTTTGTGCCAAACCACTCAGAGAAAATGTGGCCTATATTCTGCTCAATAACACATATCCTGAAATTATATACTCAAAAACAGAATTTCCCAGAATTTTCAAATACAAAATAAATGTCACAAGCAAGTCATTGCACACTCCCCAAAATTGGAAGTATGAGTTGTAATCTACATTGCTGATAATTTTCTAACCTAATATTAGATGCATAAATTGGCTCTGCTTTGCACAAATTCATACAAAATCTTCCCATGTTTCTTCGGAGTTGTTCATATTTGCTATTTCTGATTGTATATTAATGTATCTTTCTGTCCATGTACCACAGTTCATTCATTATTCCTCAATTTTTACTGATGTAATTTGTTTCTAGCATTTTCCTGTCACAAAAAGTATTAGTAAGAATATTTTGGTACAGTAACTTTCTGTTACTGACTTCTCTAGGGTTTTGTACACTAGTGGGATGGCTAGACAAGGGGATATAAATTGTTTAATATCTACTCTTGAATAATTCCAACATTTTTTTCCTGGAAAGTTAGGCCAAATCATAACTCCATAAGTAGTGAATTAGAATGGCTATTTTCCAACAATTCTGAAGACAATGACTTTTTTCATTATCTGTCAATTTGATGAGTGTGAAGTGATATCTCACAGTTTTTAATTTGCACTTATTATTAGTGATTTTGAAAACTCTTCATACAACTCTTTAATTCAAAGGTGTCTGTCCTCTGAGCTTTCTGTTTTAAAGAGAGAAGTGGAAATAAGCAAATGTTCCAATCATCACCATATGTAATTAATTAATGTTAAACCCTTTAAAGCCCTCAACTTTACAATCCAGATAAATTCATAATGCTTTCATTATTTCTAACTTTAATCTTTTAGTCTGCCTCTTTACTACTTCCCAGTGACCTTAAAAATTGCATCAATGTGTGTTAGAATAGCTCTCATAATCCTCAGATACAGAAGTGCCATAGAATATATTGGAGCTAAAACAGACCTTCAAGGATCCCATAGTCTAGTCCCTTCATTTTAAACATGGGCAAAACTATGTACCAGGTGGATAAAATTACCTACTCAGAGCCACAGCATAGTCAAGAAATAAGCCTACCTTTTCTCACTCTTAGAACTGTTATAAAGAAAATGCGAGCTATAAAAAAAAAGTGAGTGTTTGGCTCAACACAATGAGAGGAAAAAAATCAGAAGAGACATTTGGGGAAGCTTATCTCAGCTTCTAGTATCATTTACTACCATCCTATAAAAAATAATTACTTAGTAGGCACACTGACAGCATTCCTGGCTGAGACAAAAAGTAGTCATGGGGAGCTACAAAAAATGAAGAACTTAATTCTCATAATGGATATTGGCTAACTATATCAAGAACTCATTCCAGAATAGATTCTAAGAAAGAACACATAAAAGAGTATGTGACTTCTCAAAATAATAAATTAGATGGCAATTTATGTGCAAAGAGCAAATGGCATATAATGTGATCCATTATCATAGGAGTAGCTATCTGTGTTCAAGCTTGAAGTCCTCTCACCTAAACAAGAGTCAAAAAGGAAAAGGACCAAAAAAGGCATTAAATTTAGCAATTACAAGATGGTTAGCAACTTTGGATAGAATAGATTCAATTGAGTGGTAGGAACAAAAGTGAGACTGTAAGATTAAGAAGTGAGGGGGAAGTGAAAGAAGAGGTAAGAAAAATGAGGGAGCAGTGAAGAAAAAGCACTAAGTAGCTTTTTTTCCCCCCAGGCCTTTGGCTGAAGAGAAATATAGAATAATAGGCAAAGAGAATGGTAGGGTCAAGTGAAGGGGCGGTTTTTTTAAATAGAAGAAAAATCTGTGTGTGTTTGTAGCAAATTTTACTAACTATGAGCTTTTAAATAAATCCTTAAAACATTTATGAACTTCAGTTTTCTCATCCATAAACTCAGGCGGTAGCATTTTATAATGCCTACAATATAGCCTTTCAGCTATAAATCCTACAATCATCCATTCATTTTTCCATCAGCAGTTGTGCTTGGTTTTGACTCCAAAACATCACGCCCCTGTGCTATGTACACTTGGGTGCCCTTTCTTCCTTGTTTTAGCTTCCTCTTATGTCTTATCTTCTATTAGATAGTAAGTTCATCAAGGATACAGACTGTCTTATTTGTATCCCAAGAGCTTAGAATAGAAACTGTCTTTTGTTTTTCTTTTTTGGTATTGCAGGTGCTAACCATAGTGTCTAGCACTTTTTAAAAATTTACAGATTGATGAAGAGTTTAATAATTGAGTTTAAGTGTATTTAAACACATTATAAATTCAGTCTATTGGCTGAATGACAGCCTTTAAACAATAATTAGTTATTCACCATTGTCCATTCACCATTAGGAATGTTTTTAGGGCTAAGTGCATACAATAGTTTTCAACAATTTAAAAGAATTCATTCTGAAAAAGTCAAAATGTTAAAAGAATCTTAGCTGTGAATTGATGCCCACTTGTAAGTACGTCTGCTGGGAATGGAAACTTCCTGACATGTCCAATTTCAAGTAATGGGTTCCTAAAGTTTAAATACCAGCATTTTCAGATTTGGAGATCAAAGGCAGAAAAATACTTTCTCATATCAGTAACACTTCAAGGGAATATATGAATGATGAAAAGTACCATAACCACAGAGCATATTGAGCATTTTTACAATGCTGCCTAACTGAATATTGGAATTTTACAATAAAACCAAGAATCTTAATCTAAAACACAAGGAATCAGGAATTTAAGATTTAAAAAAAAAAAAAAATGGACTTATACCCTACTGAATCATTTTTCTCTTACGCCACAAAGTCTTAATAAATGATTTTCTTTTCTTTCTTTCTTTTTTTTTTTGGGGGGGGGGTTCTTTCTTTCTTCTTCTCTAATATCAAATAAGCAATTCTAATTTGATATTGAGATGGTAGAATCAGGATTTGAACATATGTTCATTGAACTAGGGGATCAATATTCTCCATTTTTCACTGCTGCTCCTATAATAACCAACTATAACAATCCCTACACTGCCTTCAACTTTACTGCTCTGAGCTGAATAATTAAATACCTATTGAAAAGTGAATAAATACAGAGTCTGATTCTTTTTGTACAGCAAAATAATGTTTTGGTCATGTATACTTATTGTGTATCTAAGTTATATTTTAATATATTTTAACATCTACTGGTCATCCTGACATTTAGGGGAGGGGGTGGGGGGGTAAGAGGTGAAAAATTGGAACAAGAGGTTTGGCAATTGTTAATGCTGTAAAGTTACCCATGTATATATCCTGTAAATAAAAGGCTATTAAATAAAAAAAAAAAAAAGTGAATAAATAGGTCACTTTTCAACAGGTATTTAATTATAGACTTATAATACTGGGTTCATGACTAAAAAAAAAAATTGTGTGTGAGTATGCACGCACACACATATAAAACATATATATATATGACATATAGAGATATATGAAGGCACATATGTATGCATGTGATTGAAGTATGCATCCATATGTATGTTTCTACATATGTAACACATAAACATATTCATGCTTAATTATAGCCTTCTTTAGAGGATGGGGAGGAAGTAAAAAGTTCTTAGCAAAGAGCAACCAACAAAGCAAAGAAAAGATGGATAGCTCTGATCACAATGTGTAGTATTTATTATATGGGTTTTGGAAATTTTTATTGTTTCATAGTTTGAATCCTCTCATGTTCTGATATCTGGCAATGTGTTTTCCTTTTTTTCTATTTCATATTTAAATTTTAAGTTTTTTTAAAAAGAAAGAAAAAATTCTTTGTGATAATGAGTGCTTTCAAAATGGGATGTGGGGGACCTATTTAATGTAAATACAAAATATACCTTTTTGAAAGATGAAAATAACAATACCTGTTTAAAATGCACATGCTATACTAGAATTCACTACTGCTATTAAATGATTAAGGGGATAATTGAAAACTTTATAGTTTTATCTTTTAAAATTTAACCATCTAACTTTGTATAAGGGAAACTGTGGATTCAGAGTGATCAGTCCTGAATTTTGTTATCAGGATTGACTTTCAACATTATAAACAGATGATGTATTTTTGGAAATGGATCAATTCCCTCAAAAATGTAAATATCAAACTTAAATAGGAAAAAAAATAGTAAGAGTTGGCAATTGTTGTTTTAAGATTTGTAAAGCAGATTATAAACACTATCACAGATGATCTTTATAACATCCCTGTAAGGGAGGTATCATCATATTTCTAATTTATGAGTATGTTAAATGATGCCTGAAGGTCTGTGAATTATGTACCAACAGAAAGTTTAGTAGAGATCCAAGTAGGGATATGAACCCAATTCTCCCCAAATCCGAGTCCAAGAGTGTAGCATTATACAATACTATGTCATATTATAGTAACTTAAATGATCCACTACCAGAAAGAAAAATTAAAGCAAGCTGTAAATAAACACCCATAGAAAAGAAAACTGAGATCACGCAGATCTAGAAGTGAATTCTATAAAACATTTAAGTAGCAAGTAATGATCCTTTAAAAATCATTAGCAAAAAGAGGTCACTCTATGAAATCCCTATTATGAGACAAAGCATATTGATGACTTCCCAAACCAGAGAAAATTAAACCAGAAAAATAATTATAAAAACGAATATTGGTGCAAAAATGTCACCTACAACACTAGCACAAAGTTATAGATATAAAACGCAACAAAACACATAAATTACTAAGATAACAAAAATGCATGGCTAAATCAATAGCCATGTTGAACATCTTTGATAAAACATGTCTTTTATAAAAGTTGAGCAAAAATGTTTGTGAAAATAAAATTATTTTAATTAACATGATGAATAATATTTATCTTTAAAAAATAAAAGCATTATTTACCTTAACAGAGACATTGGGATCTTTTTCAGCACAACCAAAGGAAAGATTACTTGTTATTACCATTATTATTTGAGAGTACGCTCAGAAAAGCAACTATAATAATAAGGCAAGAAATTAAGAGAATAACTACTTACATACAGAAGGTAAAATATTTTTTTTTGCAAATTTGCAAAATTTGTAAAAAATTTGCAAAAAATTAAGAAAATAGAGAATCAACAAAAAAACTAAGAAAAAAAATTAATATTAACAGATGTAAGATGAAATGGCAATTACTAAAACATTCTAGTAATTGATAAAACCAATAAAAAAAGTTGATCAATGAAATACATTAGATAAATGAATAAATAAACTTGTTAGTTTTAGATAATCCCAAAAATATAAAATATTTGGGCAAGAAATGTACTAAAGAATTTGTGAAAACTAGATAGTAGTTTGGTAGTAAATAATTTGAGAGCAGAATCTTATAAAGTAATCCAAAATAAATTCGAAATGATTAAATTGTTAAAGAAAAAAGAAAAGTCAGGCAACTAAAAAATTGAAGAATAGATTGGCATACCTTAAACTATCATGGCTAAGGATATATTTATAAGTAGATAGTAAACATGAAAAAATGTATGTAAAAATAACAACTTTTGCGCAAATAAAATAAAAGCAGCTCAAAGAAGAATATGGGAAAACTACTGGTTAAATTCAATTTATTGTATATATAAATGTGTACACAGATAATATATATATATATATGCATATACAATATATACACACACGTGTGTGTGTGTGTGTGTGTGTGTGTGTGTGCGCCTGTGAGTGTTGTATTGGTTCCTCTAAAGGAGACTGTCTTTTGGGTTTGGTTTTTTTGGTATTTCCAATGCTTATCACAATGCAAGATACATAGTAGATGATTAATAAATGCTTATTTACTGAAGTTTTTATCTTAGTAGCAGATATAGTTTCTTGGTAGCTATAGTTTCATGGTATATGGCAACCAATTAATGGTTAAATGAACTGAATCAACATAGGCAAGCAGTGTGCTAATGTAAAGACTTGGTCTCAATGAAATGAGACGAATTCAACTGTCATTACAAGTGTACAACTTTCATGAAGTCACAACTTCTTTGAGGCTCAAATTCCTTAACTATCAAAAACTTTTGAAGGGAATGGGGTAAGCAATAGAGGAGAAATTTCTAGATCTATAATTTCTCTCCTGTAATTAAATTCTACCATGTTTTGAGATTTTAGAAAGTTACCTGGGAGCAAAAATTTAACACATATTTACTGTTATCTATTTACTAACTTCAAAGAGTACTACCTTCATTTTAGACTCTTTTCCAAATCTCAGGGGCCATTATCTGTCCATACATAATCAACTAATTGAAAAGAATTTATCAAACACCTCCTAAGTATTAGGACCTATGAATCATGTCAATTATCTCTCATCCATACCTTCTTTTCAAAGGCAATATTTAAAATGGCTAAACCCTTGAAAAGATCAAGGAAACTTGCATGACTCTTTATCATCTTTAAACAACAACAATAAAAAAGTTTTAAAAAACGGACAGGGAAAAACCCTGACCAAAATCTTAAACTAGCTAGTGATATAGAACTTTAAAATTCACAAAGTGTCTTACAAATATTATCCCTTGTATAAAAAGCCCTGGGGGATAGATGTTAATCTATCCTTGTTTAATTGATAATTTGTCAAATTATCAATATGTTAATATTATCCTTGTTTAATTGATAAGGAAACTGAGGTAGAGGTTAAGTGACTCACTAGGTCACATAGTATCTGCAGCTGAATTTGAACTCGGAGCTTCCACATTCCAGATCCAATATTCTGTCTACTGGGCCATTTACTACCTATAATTACAACTAGAACTTAAATATCTGAAACATGAAGATCTGTACAATAGCAGGTTTTTACAGATAGAGTAGATGTTTTAAAGAAAAATATGAAACATTCACAAACCTTATTTCATTTTTTAAAAGCTTACTTATTCTAGTATTACGGAGAATTTTGTCCTAACAGCTCACCAATGATAAGGAAATGATTAATCCAGAGTAAAATAAAGGAGTGCTTCAAAGTAGCAAAAGGAAACTGGGAAGAGTACATTTCTTTCAAATAGGTGAGCAAATTACCTTCAGAAAATAGCTTCACTCACTTAGGGATTGGGACAATATATATATAATGTTTAGTTTACTTCTCTTTCAATTCATGCTGCTGTTTTGTTTTATAAGAGAAACATTTATATAGTCCTAAAAGCCTAACTCATAACTGCCAAAATGAGATCAAAATGGCCAGGGTAGTATCACATTCAAACACAGAGAAACCAAAAATTGGAGGGGAAAAAAAAAATCTAAGAAAATTAGAAACATAAATTAACAAATTTCTAAGGTTGCTTCTAGTTTTGCTGAGAAAGATGGTAATTTCATATGCTTTAGAACTTAAGAGACTATGGGAGAAACATAATTTGAACAAAAGTTTCTGTCCTGGAAAGAACCTGTGAAAGTAAAATACATATTAGGATTTTGGAAAATTAAGAGTATAATCTTGAATTTCACATGTTCTACCTTTTCATCATATTATGTCCAAACCCTAGAACTTGGTTTTGGTTCTTTTTTTTTTGTTCAATGTGGTACTATGTTACATAAACAGGTCAAAAAATTTTATGTTTAAATAAATAAAAGCTAAAATAAGGGAGAAATGGGACACATGTCATTTATCTTCATTTTACTGACTACTTTAATGCATTCTTAGACTTTAGATATGTTAGTATTCTAGAGCTAAATAAGAACTAATACAAAGTCTAATACTTTATATCCTAAAGAATTATTTTCTCATAGATTTGATAAATTGCCACAAATTATATCTTAGACTATGTTCAATCGTCTTCATTGTTTATACCAATCTTCTTCTAAAATCTAAAAAGAAAGTATCTTCTCTTCAAAGGCATATAAAATACCTTGGCATTTTTTTCAAAATCTTTTCTGTCAGTTTTAGATAAGATAAACACTTATTGCCATTAAAGAAACCTAGGAAAATCTGGAAAGATAATTAAAGCCATGGTTAAAAACCTGAACCCAGTAAGTAACATTTATTGCTGATGACTGCAATTTTTCTCAAGAATTTATTTTCTGATTTTAGGTTAGTTATACAAAGATAGCTACCTCCATTATGTAGTTCAAATATTACTATATCAAAAAAAAAAAAAAAAAGAGGGGAGGGGGGGAAGAGATGATTAAATGATTAAGTGAAGATCTAATAGTTTAAATCTGATAAGATGAAATTTGATAAGAATAAATGTAATTTTCCAATTGAGTTCAAAAAGGAAGGAAGGGATGGAGGGAGAAAGGAAGGAAGGAAAGATTTTTCTTGAATTCTTTTAATAAAGTCTATAACCATAAAGATATTGCCTGCCACAGAAGATTGATAGGAAAAGCCTGCTTGTTCAATTCTCTTACCTTCATTCAGAATGCCCTCACCTAGGTATATGAATAATCCTGATATTTTATATAGATGAGAAAAGAGGCATATGAATCAGTACTTACTAATGGCTTTCATTATCATCTTTTGTACACAATAATATGTATGATTTTTTTAAACTTCTTTATATTCTTCCTTCTTTCAAATATCTTCAAAAACAATTCCTCAATACCCTGTTCGTCAAGCCTCTTTTTGTAGCATCTGGGAATATCCTATAATCATCAAAGGTTACAGGGACAGAACAAACTAGATTTGACCTAAGGATTCAAGAAACAAACATCCTCAGTATTCAATAGTCCATCAAGTTTAAGTTAAGATAAATGTATGTACACACACATATACATATACAATAAAAAAGGTTATATGCTGCCACTTAAAATAAGACTATTTTCACCTTGAGTCTTCATGGGAATACACCTTTGCAATGCATTGCAACTTACAAATAGTCTCTCCAGTAACATCTGCCAAGTTTGCTCCACAGTAGCAAGATACCAAAAAATATGAAGCACTTTATTTGCTATTACTTCCATCTGAAGAGTAACGTAAGTGCAAAAGGGTGAACCCTAGCATCATCTATCATTCTTAACCTATCATTCCTGTCATTCCTTGGCATTCTAAGAAATGTTTGAATTCTGGCTTCAAATTATCCATTCATTCCTCTAGTAATATAATTCCTTAAAAAAAAAAATCGCCTTACAACAATAAAAAAAGAAAAACTCCATAATAGATGAGACTGAACAAGTCAGAAAAGAAGAAAACACATGAAAAGTAAAGCCATACCATATGTAGAAAATTCCATTTCTTCCCTATACAAGACTTTGTGTCTACTACGAGATAACAGGAATTTTTCTTGACAATAATCTTCTTTCCTTTCCATACTCCACACACAAATGTCAAAAATTAAATGAGAAAGAGAAACAAAAAGGAAGAAGTGTCTGGCAGGAGGAGTACAGGGAAGACAGGCATCTTACTCTAATGGATATCAAAAACACAATGAGATAAGCTTGATGGGCATTAGAGTTTTTCAGCTTACCCATCACTACTCTCAATGTCCCCAAAAACCCTGGGGAGAAGAAAAGAAGAGGCTTCAAGAAAAAGTTTAAGAAGAATAGCTTTGCTAAGGCTTTACTGCTGTGAAATCTTTACTAAAATCTTGACAAAGAAACCACATCTTCAGAAATAGACAAAGATATATGAGTATACAGATCCCCCCCCAAAAAAGGGAAAGTATGGCTTTCACTGGAACTATTTAATACGCAGAAATGAGAGCTTCTTTGTAAAAGAAAAGATTTACTTTTTATACAGATATGTAATATTCATAAATACTAAATTCTTTCACTAGGTTCAGGTTTGCTTACTAAATTTAAATTTCTTATATTATATCCCCTGGGATGTAATTTCTATGCCATAGTTGTACACGTCTGTTTTAAAAGTATATGCAAAATCTAGCACATAATTCAGCAGTCAAGTTGCATATGCCACAGTTCTTTGTGAGACACCTTTGAAGATAGAGTGATATTTAATGCTGAACATAAGCAGTCTTTTCATCTTATACTGTAAAGTAATTGCTTCCTACTTCAGAACTATAGCATGAGTTATCATCTTAGACTTTGTTCTCTAAGTGCCATGGCCAGCATAGAAAAATTTGACAAAGCACATTATAGGCTTACTCAAGGGAGTCAGATCTTTGCTAACTGCCAAGAAGAAATCATGGCTATTCAGGCAAAGCATAATGAGATACTGTATGAGAAATGACATACGTTATCTAGCCCACATTCTAGAAAATCATTTCACCTGAATGTCCTTAGCACAGCACAATATGCATGCACTATAGTAGTAAACATGCCAGAAAAAAATTATAACCACACATAAAGTATATTTACAATTATATATGCACAACTGAGTGTTCATGTAGATGGATGTCTATGTAAAGAATGGGGGATGCAGAATTTTTACTCTGAATTCTAGACTGTGAAACAGCGCAACTTAATCTTTTAGAGATAATTGTTTGGCATGTAGGTTTCTCATAAGCCTACCCATTAAAACCATTAGAGTTTAAAACATTTTGGAAGAAATAAACAGAAAACACTGATATTCCCAGGCGATATCAGGGAAAAATATAGAATCACAAACAAAAAAGCAAGAAATATACTCACACTCCCTTTACCTAATTAACTAATAGTCACATTAAAAATATAAAAGAAAACAAAAAAGAAAATGACAGGTAAATAAAAAGAAGAAAAGAGAAGAACACAATTTTAATCCCACAATGAGTAAAGAAAAAGGAAAAGTCTTAAAATAAAATTACTTCCCTGGAAAGAATAGTTATAGATAAGCACCACTTCAACCTCAATGTCAATGTTTTAGTAAAAATAAAAAATAAAAACCCTTACCTTTGCTTGTTTCTTTCTTGCTTCTCTTCTGGATTCCTTTTCTTTCAGTCTTTTTTCCTATAGAGGAAAGAAATTATAACTGTTAATAATCTATTTATCTATTTTATTTTGGAAGAGAGATAAATTAAAATTTCATTTCCTAAATCCTACTACATGTTTACATAGAATATACATTAGCATTATATGAAAATCCAACCTTCCCAATACCTAACAAAATAATGCATCTCGACTGTATTGTTCTATCTTAAAAAAGAGAATGTACAGAGAGTATATAAACAACACTCATTGGCCTTCTATTTCTCAAAAAGACTATAATATTCTTTTGAAACAAAATCAGACTAAAATATTCTGATGAGTACCTTTAGCAAAGAATGTCGTTAAACAAAAGTTTTTTTTTTTATAATTTGTTTGGTTTTCCAATGACTATATGATATTTATCCAGAATTTTGTAAAGATATAAAAAAAAAAATGTAAGATGTAGATGTAAAGATGCAGAAAAAGACCAAAACCAAAAGAAGTATCTTTAAAATGCAGCCTTACAAACTGTCCCATTTACAATTCAAAATAATGTTATTTTATATATCTAAGCAATTTATTCCTTGTGAACTTTATTACAAATATTGCTCACATATGATTTATGTTTGTGTGCATGTATACACACATATAAAGAGAGATTTATACAATATTTAATTATGAAAGAAAACACTTCTTTTTTATTAGATGATCTTATCTATGAAGATTCCATAATGATTTAAAAATTTTTTTTTAAGTATCCATCATCCTTCTGAGCTAAAGGCAAGATGACAGTAGAGAGCATTGGTTTGGTCAGGAGAACAACTAGATTCAAATTGCAATATTTATTTATGCAACTCCAAGCAAGTTGCTAAACTTCGGTTTTCTCATTTATTAAATAAAATTAAACTAGATGATTTCTAAGATCTTCCAGATCTAAATCTTATAATTCTTATGAACATGCACTTAATTTAATACTTCATCATCTTTGAATAAGACAATAGAAATTGTAAAGTAAAATATCCTAAAAATAATTTTACTATTTAATAGAAATTTGATCTTAGTCAAGTTACTTAATGTCTCTGTAACGTAATGTTACTTAATGTGTCTGTTTCCATAAAATTGGGATAACAAAACCTATGCTAACATTTTTTTATAAGTAAACTTGCTGATTTAAATACTGGGATTTAAATAACAGTAGCAGCCAGTTGGTACAGCAGATAAAGATTGCTGGGCCTGAAGTCACAAATCTGGCCTCAAACACTTTGTAGCTGTGTGACCCTGGACAATTCACAAACCTGTTTGGCTTAGTTTCTCATCTCCAAAATGAGCTGAAGAAATGGCAAATTGTTCCAGTATCTTTGCAATGAAAACTCCTACTAAGAGTTGGACACAACTAATAGACAAAACAACAAACAGAAGTAATTCCAAGTGAAGAATTAGACAATTTCTCCTGAAATTGGAATGATATAGTGAAAGGTTAAATCTAGTATAATAAACTGAATTAAGCAATAGACACCAATCCTTTGTGACAATATGGTAGGTACTAGAGATAAAAGACAAATGAAGAGGTCCCTGACCTCAAGAAGTTTATAACCTGCTAGAATAGAACATGATTGATAGCCTCTTTCAATGATGCTAGCCAATTTCCAAAATACATAAAACAAGAAGAGAAAAAATCTCAGCTTGAAAATTCAAAGAAAATAAATATCACAGAACTTAAGCCTTTTATCTCCTCATAAAGATATATCTTCACTTAATAATGGAACAATAGCCAATTATGTGGTCTTCCCAATTAAGCAACCATTAAGTCTGCCCTGCTTTACAATTAGAGGTCTTGGAGAGAAACTGCAAGAAGAAAAGTAAGTCAACTGAGCATATGCCAAGGATTGTGCTGGGAGTGAAGGATCCAAAAGAAAAAATTAAGGAGGTAGAAATACATAAAGTGACTCACTAAAATCTAGGAGAAATGAAAAAGGAGAACAAATGAATTAACAGCTTGGTCATGGAAGATGAGGGAGGAAGAAGTAACAGAGTATACAGGACTGAAAGCATCTGAACACTAAGGAGGCCTGAAAGTACCATAACACCAAATATAATGCACTTTAGTCAACACTGTTCATAATCATACAACTATCATTTTGCATTTTAAGTACTTATTAGTGGAATTCTATGCCTTGGGGATACGAATGAATAAATAAATGGAAAAAAATAAACATTTATTAAAATCTTACTATGTCCCAAGCATTGTGGTACACAGTCTGAAAAATCAAACAAAAACAACAGCAGCTGTCCAACTGAAAAGTTAAAGGCAGAAATCATACTAAGTATTTTTTTAAGTCCTCACACTTCTTGACAAAGTACTAAGTAAATAACTCATCAATGATCACTGATCCGCAGATCAGAAAACTCACTGCAATTTGGTACCTTGGTTGCCTAATGCACAGAAAGGTCACATTGATTTTTGATATGTCAGAAATAGGATTTGAATTCAGATGTTCCTGATCCAAAGACTGAAATTATATCCACTACACCACATTGTTTTTTGTACATTCTCTTCCCAACTGTGATTCTGAGCACATCCTCCTTACCCTGGAACATCCCTTACCATGTTGATCCCCTTTTGCTGATGAGATACTTAACTAAGTCCTTAGAAGGGTTTCCAATTGATGGAGAGACCTGAGCTAGCCATACTTCATTCCCCTCTTGGCTTTGCTTCCCCCCCATTCTCCCATTCTCCTATGGGAATACTTTCTCCTTTTCTTCTAAACCCCTTATCAAACTCTTCACTTTTCAATTTTTTTTAATGTGTTTTCTTCTTAGAATGTAAACCCTGTGAATACAGGGATTGCCTGCATTTGAATCCCCAGATAACAGCAAAATGCCTGAGACATATAAACCACTTAATAAATACTTGCTGCCTATTGGCTTACCTCTTAAATGCTTTGTACTGAGTATCATTTACTATAGTAATATCCATAAACTAAAAAGTTAAGCAGTAACTGCATTTTGACATAGGTTTTCCATTTCTCTAGACAAGTAGCAATGAAAAGATAAGATTTAAGCAGCTTGACATGGTGGAGACAATGCTAGAACTAGAGAGTCTAAAAGACATGAGTTTAATCATCTCTCCAATATGTAATACTTGTAACAATGAAGAAGTTATTTCACTTTTCAAATATGCTTATCCAGCCCTAAAATCGCTCCTGACATCTATTCTCACATCACCAATTACCTATTAGACATCTCAAATTGGAGATAAATATCTTAAATTTAACATGTTCAAAACTGAATTCATTATCTTTCCTCCAAAAACACCCTACTTACCCCCCCCCCACCCCCGCAAGTTCCCTTTACTGTCAAGGGTACCAATTTCACAAGTTCACAACACAATTATCACTCTTAACTCTTCATTCCCTCTCATGCCTCCAATATACGATCTATTGCCAAAAAACGTGTCAATTTCACTTCTTCAATATTGCTACAATGTGCCCCTTCTTTCCTCGGGTACTACCACCACCACAATGTAGGCCTGGATTACTAAAAATCTTGCTGTGACAATCTTCCCATTCAATCTATCTTCCCTTCAGATGTTCAGAGGTTTTCCTAAAGCACAGGTCTAATCTTATCACTCTCCCTATTCAATAAACTGGGGTTCCTTATCACTTCCAAGATCATATATAAAATTCTCTGTTTGGCATTCAAAGCCCTTCCTAACCTAGGCCTACCATCACCTATGCCAGTCTTCTTATACCTAACCCACATCCCCTCACTCTGCCATTCAATGACACTGGTCTTCTCACTGTTTCTCAAATAAAACAGCCTTTCTTCTGACTCCAGTAATTTCCCCTTCATCTCTGCCTTCCTACGTCCCTGACTTCCTTCAAGTTCCAATAAAAATCCCACTGTCTACAGGAAGCTTGTTGACTATTTCCCCTTAAATTTAGGGCTTTCTTTCCATCTCAGCTTATATTGTATATAGTTTGTTTATAACTTTTTGTTTCTCTCTATTAGATTATGAATTCCTTTCTTTGTAGCCCCAGTGCAATTACTGAACTGACTCTCTAAGCCTCTATTTCCTCAACTATAAAATGGGAATAATATCTATTACATAGTATTATACATAGTATAATGTATAAAAAGCATTTTGCAAAGTACTACATAAATGTCAAATACAATTATTTTATTTCAGGCTGTAGTTTTATTTACTATAACCTGCAGTAAAGTCTGCAAGTTATCTGAATGATAATTCAGAACATCAGCATTTTATTGTCCCCACAGAAAATTCATTTAGTTATGTAGGCTTACAAGTTATATTTTCATCTAATCATATAATCCAATTTTTCTCCTCCTTCCCCTCACCCCTTCTCCTAGACGGCAGGATGAGCAATACATGTTAAATATATTAGAGTATAAATTAAATACAAAATAGGTATACATGTCCAAACCGTTATTTTGCTATACAAAAAGAATCAGACTCCGAAATATTGTACAGTTAGCCTATGAAGGAAATCAAAAATGCAGAAGCAGGAAAAATATAGGGATTGGGAATGCGATGTAATGGTTCTTAGTTATCTCCCAGAGTTCTTTCGCTGGGTGTAGCTGGTTAAGAACTGATTTGGTTCATTTCATTGCTGAAAATGGCCAGGTCCATCAGAATTGATCATCATATTAAGTATTGTTGTTAAAGTATATAATGATCTCCTGGTCCTGCTCATTTCACTCAGCATCACATACTAATTTCTTAATACTTAATTTTCTATGGTTAAGCATAAAAGAACAAATGAATGGTTAAAAAAAAAAAAAGGAGAAAAGAAAAAGAAAATTAAAAAAGAAGGATAAAATAGTGAGGTGAGTAAAGGACAAGAAAAGAACAAAGTATAATCAAAGAATTTCATTTTAACTGACTTTTATTTCATACTATATAGACCAATGATTTAACAACAATGGCTAAAACACAAAGTTGAGTTTTCATTCCATCCCATAATTTAATTTGCCAAAATTTCTCAAGGTCTTTTAAGTTTTTCCATTTGGTTTTCAAGGAGGACTTGGCATAAAATGCTGCTTCATATACAAAAAAAGAAGGCAATATTTCAATTTTCGTTCTGCTATGCTAAAAATGATTAAGTATAAGGTAAGCATTAAATTCAATAATGAAAATCAAATACACAGGGGACAAGAAAAAAAAAATCAAATTTCAAGGTACAACACTCCACTGATATTGTACAAGATAGCACTTGTTTGAGTTCTTAATTTTCAAGGAAGAAAATCATATATTATTTGAATTGTATTACAAGAACATGAATTTCCCCTTCCTCATTCAATGCAGACATTCAATATACCCCAGGAATTCTCTTGGTCCAGTTTTAACATTTTTTCGAGTAATAGACATCCAGGGCATATAGAAGGACACAAAGAACTTCTGTCACAATAGAGAGAATCTAAGTTCTCTAATTATCATGCAGGAAAGAAAACTTCTACTTCCCTATTTCAGTATTACCACAATTTCTTTCAATGATGTGTGGCTCACTGCAAGCCTCTTTTCCTCCTAAGAGCTAAATACCAAAGTGTTTCAGAGATACAAACTAAATTCATACAAATCTATAGGTACCACAAATACAGCAGTATTTTTCCTATGGCTATGTTATTCATCATAATTTGAGTGTATTTATATATTTATATATCTTCACACATAGACATATACACACACACACACACACACGTATGGATAGACAGATGAAGAAATACAGTTGAATAAATTAAAACAATCAATACAACAAGCCTGTTAGTTTCTTCCTCTGTCTTCCAAACACAAAATTCTGAATATTAGACTTAGTCAATGACCTACGTTATCCTGCCTTGATTATATCAGTTGTGTAATTTCAAGAAAATCATTTAACATCTGAACCTAATTCTTCCTCTTCATAAATAAATATTGTCCTTCCTATCTCAAAGGGCTGTGATATGTATTGAGATAAATAACAATAAAATTATCACTTGTATTACTAGTACTGTGTTATGAGCCAGAATTCTGAACTTGAAACAAGGTGTTAAGTCAGTGGAATTGATAAAGACAATGGTAGTTCAGTACATGTACTTAGTACTTAAGATAGTTCTACAAGATTCACAACTTTGCTAAGAGAGGATATAATTAGCTCAGACAAACTCAGCCTGAATCAGATCTGGAAGATCATGGTAGTGGTTCTCCTGCCTCCCCCACAGAAACCAAGACATTATTCAGGAGAACTTCAAGAAGCTGGCAGAGGCAGAGAATACAAAGGACTGGTAGTAGGAGCTCAAGCTCTCAGAACCAAGGAGAGAGGTAGGCCTCTAAAAAAGCTAACCGGGCCCCAGGAAAGGAGACAAGACTTTGAAAGAGATAATAAAGGATTTGGACTTTAACCCCTGCTACTCTTGTGGTGATTCCTGAACTGCAAGGAAAGCTGCTCCCAGAGACCCCAAGAAAATTCAGTAAGAGAACATTACGTTTTGGCGAGAACATTACAGTACTGGGACCAATGAAAAGGTGTTTGTTTATTTTGTTGATTTTGTTGTTGTTGTTGTTGTTTTTAAAGACATTACTGTCATTTTTATATCTAGAACCAAGTAAAAACCCTTAATTTTTTTAGTTTGGGCCTAAGATTAGAAGAAATCAGAAGTCTGCATATTGAAAAAATTAAAAATTGACAGTTATTCAGGACTTGAAAGTTTGTAAAGCATTTTAGGTAACATTACCTTACTTGAACCTTACAACATCCCAATATGATAGTTTCCACAAGTTTTATTCTACCAATTTACAGATAAGGAAACATGTTCAGAAAGGTTACATGGCTTGCCAATGATGACTCTTGAAAAGATGGTAAACACAAATTTTCTTAATCCTAGGAATGTTGCAACATTTATGATACCATAGAGACATCTTTCAATTTCCCAAAATTTGGTATAGCCTTCAAGGTTAAATAGGTTAAAAACATGGCACTTGCTTAGCAAAGGGGATACTTGGTTTTTGAGAAAACTCAATAATCAAACAATAGCATTCAATTAGACTCTACTACAGCAAACAGCAAGACAAATCAAAAACATACTCTCTAGAGTTACTAAATATTTGAGGAAATATTATATACTACAAAAATTTTAAATCCTATGTTAAGGCCTATGAGCTACAAATAAGAAGTGATACAAGAGAGCAGAAAAAGAATGAAGATCAGTGTGGGCTCTCTTGTCTACCCCATTAATCAATATTATTCATTTGCTTTCACTTTTATAGAAACCTTGACAACATCAAATAAATGGGAAAAAAAAGTTCTAGCAAGCATAATCAAGAATAGAAGTTTCTTTTTCACCAACTTCATAATTTCTCTTCTTAAAACTTAATTTTCCTTCTACACCCAACTATTTTAATGACTCATAGCCAATATGTCCTAAAAATTATGCTTATTTTACAGACACAGCTACATATATATATATATATATATATATATATATATATTCATCTTATTTTTTACTACTTCACTAATAAATTTTGTTTAGAAAAAGTAGGATTATAACAATTCAATTTCTTATGAACTCAACATGACCTTTCTTCCAAAACATAACTTTCCTGGTTTTCTACTGGCAGCAACAACTGAAAGTCATAATGCTGAGGCTAATAAAATGCTTTCCCTGCCTTGGCAGTTTCAAACCACATCTCTGAATGGCTATGCTATTCAAATGCAAATCCAAAGGACAAAGAATTAGCTCATAATTAATATTCTCTCTATTTCCACAACAGATAAAGACAGTAAGTACACTTTAACTATCAGTAACCCTTTAGACCTAAGGATGACACCACATGCTACAAGACAAGAGCTTCATTCCATTTACTACTTCATCCATTCCATTTATTACTAGTCCAAAGTTTTCAGTGATATTCTTTTTTTTTTTTTTTTTAAATAATTATAACGTTTTATTGACAGAACCCATGCCTGGGCATTTTACAACATTATCCCTTGCACTCATTTCTGTTACAACTTTTCCCCTCCCCTCCCCCATAAAGAGGAGGCAGATAGCAGACTGGATCAAAAATCAGAACTCTACAATATGTTGTTTACAAGAAACACATTTAAAGCAGGGAGACACATATAGAGTAAAGGTAAAAGGCTGGAGCAAAATCTATTATGCTTCAGGTGAAGTCAAAAAAGCAGGGGTAGCCATCCTTATCTCAGATCAAGCAAAAGCAAAAATTGATCTAATTAAAAGAGATAAGGAAGGTAACTACATCCTGCTAAAGGGTAGCATAAACAACGAAGCAATATCAATATTAAACATATATGCACCAAGTGGTATGGCACTCAACTTCCTAAAGGAGAAGTTAAGAGAGTTGCAAGAAGAAATAGACAACAAAACTGTAATAGTAGGAGATCTCAACCTTGCACTCTCAGAATTAGACAAATCAAACCACAAAACAAATAAGAAAGAAATTAAAGAAGTAAATAGAATATTAGAAAAATTAGGTATGTTAGATCTTTGGAGAAAATTGAATGGAGATAGAAAGGAATATACTTTCTTCTCAGCAGTTCATGGAACCTATTCAAAAATTGACCATATATTAGGACATAAAGACCTCAAAATTAAATGCAAGAAAGCAGAAATAGTAAATGCTTTCTTTTCAGATCATGATGCAATAAAAACTACATTCAACAAAAAGTTAGGGGTAAATAGACCAAAAAGTAATTGGAAACTAAACAATCTCATCTTAAAGAATGATTGGGTGAAGCAGCAAATTATAGATACAATTAATAATTTCACTCAAGATAATGACAACTTTTCCCCTCCCTCCCTTCACTCCCTCCCCCCGATGGCAAGTAGTCCTATCCATGTTAAATATGTTACAGTATATCCTAGATACAATATATGTGTGCAGAACTGAACAATTCTCTTGTTTTACAGGAAGAGTTGGATTCAAAAGGTAAAAATAACCCGGAAAAAAAAACAAAAATGCAAACAGTTTGACATTCATTTCCCAGTGTTCTTCTTTGGGTGTAGCTGCTTCTGTCCACGATTAATCAATTGAAACTGAGTTAGATCTTCTCTTTGTTGAAGAAATCCATTTCCATCAGAATACATACAGTATTGTTGTTGAAGTATATAATGATCTCCTGGTTCTGCTCATTAGTGATAAACTTTCAAAGCAATATTTAATATTAGAAAACAATCTCCATAAAAATATTGTTTTACCTCTACTGTTTACTGATAGTTCTTAGAAGTAAAAAAGAATTATTTGCCATGATTCTGATTTTTTTCGATAGAGAAGGGAAAAAAAAAAAATTTGGTCCCATTCAGGCCCCAAGCAAAGTTGGGGGCCAATGTTGAGGTCTCTATGTCATGGGAATACTACATAAGGGGAGTATAGTCAGGAAGCAGAGACCAAGAAGCAAACAGAGGCTGATGTGGGAGCAAAGCAGATCTCTGGGCATGTTTGGGCTATAGTCACCAAAAGAAACTTAACAATCCACAAGTTCAAGCTGCACTCTAACAAATAAGTAGCTAACTATTCCCTAATTAAAATCCCATTTTAATTGAAATCATTAGTTTCTCTAATTAAGCTTGCTAATCCATAAAAGAATTTTAGTCAACAGATCTATAATAGTTCCTACAGTTTCACAGAATTGTGGTATCAGAACTACTGAACAATAGAAACAAGCAAGAACAGAACAGGTAGTTCTTAACAAACCACATAATCCAGAAAGAAACAAGAAAACAAGAATGTGTGAGCTAGTTTCAGAATTTGGAATAGCTTTGTTCTAGTTTTGCCTTTAATCTCATGGACAAGTCATTTTAACCTCAGTACCCTAGGAATCTCTCAGACTATTATAAGATAAAGATGATTGGCACTGGTGAAAGGCCTTCCACAAACAGGACATTCAGATGTGCAGAATTCTTCAAGAGTGAAAAAGGTGAAGAGCCTGAGTTCAAATTCTGGTGCTGTCATTTACTACCTATGTGACCTTGAGAAAGGGCATTTTAAACATTACTGAGTCTAAGCTTCTCATTTGTAAAATGAGGAAGTCTCTCTTGAAGACCACTAAGGCCCCTTCCAAATGTGAACCAATGTCATAAGTATCACAAAGATCAAATCCAACGTTCATATGGAAAAAATCCTATTATACCTTTCATGAATCAAAAATCCAACAAACTTTAGTGACTCAGCTCAAAACTTTCTTTCAAAATATCTATACTAAGGTTTTCAATTTGGGGCCATGGTAGGGATGTTGTATACAGAAGTCTAAGAGGTACAGTGAGACTTAAATGGCTTCAGCAATCATTTCCCATTTCATCATCACAGATGAAATAAAGATGAACTTACCAGAAACCTGAAGCTTAGCAACTATGAAAACTTTCAAGCTGACACATATTTTAATACCATATACAGAATCTTAATAACATATACAGAATCATTTATAATATTGATATATAAATTACGATTAAGTAAAAGTCATCTTAATTATACATTTACATAAAGTTATTACATAACCATGCAACATAACAAAATCTTTACTAACTATATAACTTAAAAGATAGTATTTCATGTGTTCTTTCAAGGTAAAAAAGACTTCTTATATATTTAGTCTGTAGATAAGAAAAGGAATTTTAGACATTATGACTGAAGTAAAAATAACTACATTTCCCATAGATAAAAAATGACAGGAGAAATAAGGATTAATGTAGGCAGAAATACAAAATAAAAAGCTAAACATGTGTTTAAGCTAATTAGGAAGCTCACATGTGTATGACTTTTAAAAATCAATGAAAACATAAGTTTATAAAGTATTCCCTCAAAAAAAAAAAAGGACTTTAATTGCCATGAATAAAAAAAAGAAAATCTTGTTTAATAAAATATAAAATTCAAATATTTTTTTCTCAAATTGAATGTGAAAAAACATGTCATTCATGAAAAAGATTATATGAACCTTTTGGACAGAAAATTTAATACATAAAGATTATTTTATTCAGAAAAACAGCTGCTTAATTAGTAATTTATATGAGCATTTAAATTTGTCTCATGTGTCATTATGATAAACACACTAATTTTAATTCTGCTGTAAAATATGTAATATGGCAAAAAGAAAATTACATGATAATATTGCTTATGAAATATCACACTTATCAGGTTTATCTCAGGCAGAATTTGACCTGCTCTACCACAAAACTGTATATCAAAAAAAAAAAAAAAAAAATTTAAATTACCTGTATTACCTTTTAGTCACTTTCCTTGATGTGTTTTCAACTACAACTTTTAAAAATACTTATACTAATTGGTTTCATTTGTAATTTTATTATTTTATTTTATGCATTTAAAAACATTATAAAGTATCCATATTTTCACCAGAAAACCATGACAAAAAATATGAGAACTCCAATGGTATCTTTTAATATAGCAGTGTCAAAATATTTTATTTTCTAAATTTGTTTGAACAAACCTTTTTGTTAAAAAAGGGTTGTGTATTTGGTCTTAGAGAAGAAAGGAAGAGAAATGATTCTTTCCTTTGGGTAGATGTGAAGAGTATGATGCGGTAATTTTGTCTTTGTTTTGTTTCACTGTTTTTCTTTATTACAGTTTAAGAGATAGTAAAATGAGAAACAAGATTAAAAAACGTAAGTGATTATGAAACTGTGATTTAATTGGTTTTGGGAATGCCAAAAGGAGGAAAGGCCCTCTGGCATAGTAGATACAAAATCTGTCCAACAGTCAGGATAACCTGAGTTCACATATGGCTTCAGATATTTACTAGCTATGTGGACCCTATTTGCTTCAAGTTTCCTTATCTATAAACTGGAGAAAAGAATAGCACCTACTTCCCAGGCTCACTGTGAAGATTAGATGAGATATAGTATCTGGAACATACTAAACACTATATAAATATTAGCTATTATTTTATTATTATCAATACAGGTGAGCACATTCTATGAAACACAGCTTATGGAACACAGTCCAATCTCATTATTGAAGAGTAGTTGAATTACTAATTTTGTATTGTAAATTATTTGTTTTTGTAAAATTTAAATACAGTTTTTCTCATATCTCATTTTTATTTTTTAGATCTTATTGTTACTTCAAAGATCTTAGTTATTATGGCTATAGAAATAGTTGCCAAGAACAGTAATTTTTCTAGAGTCACAAAGACAACATGTGTCAGAGGCAAGATTTAAACAGATGATCTTGGCTTCAAATTCTGCTATCTATTTATTATACTCTGCTGACTGTCAAAAAGTATCAAGAAAATTTAAAATTTTAAAATAAAGACGGTTGTATGCATTCAACAAATTCAACTAGAAATGATGATTTGAAAGTTGGAGTATATAAAACTTAAATACCCTTAGTCTTTAAAATTTATAAAACCCAATCTGTTTAATATAGCTGCTAAGACAATCCCACCATTATGTAACTGATTGCAGGAAAAGACAGTGAATGAAATGCTAAAAGGAATTATTTTCAGGGCAACATAGCAGGAACATTGTGGGCATTGGCTATAACTATGACTTGAAAAATAAAGAAAAACTGTCTCTTTTTATATTTTACAAAACAAATAATTCATAAAATGAAAATATTCAACCCTCTTCAATACAAAAATTGGATTACGTTTCAAAAACTTGTAAACCACTTATTCAGAATTTAGATTACAAGCTTCCCATAGAAAATGCAGTGGTTAGGTTCCTTATTAACCTTAGGGGAAAAAATGACAACGATGTTAAAATACTCTACCATTTGTAATAAATAAATATTCAAGACAATGTTGAAATGCTAATCTCTGAGGAGAAAAATAAAACAAAATTTATAACAATGACTATTTTAAAAAATTTATTTTCAAGGTCATCATTTGAGGAAAACTAGATTTAATTAGAGATATTTCCTGAAGACTGTGATATATGTGGTATGTTTCCAGAGATATAGAAGTTGATAATATTGGTTGTCATATCTAATGTCATGTCAAAACTTAATTCTTTTCAATTCATTCCTATTCACATCACTAAACAGCACAGAAATGAATAGAGTTTTCTTTAAAATGGTAAGCAGGATCTATCTAAAACCATCACTAAGCATTATCTATATTGGATCTAAGTTAGAAGCACTTCCAATAAGATCAAGGGTAAAACATAATGCCCACTATTCAACAAAAGAAGAAAAAAAAGAAATTAGAATTAGAATAGGAAATGAGGAAACAAAACTATCACTCTCTGCAAATGATATGATGTGAAACTTAAAGAATCTTAGAGAATCAACTAAAAAACTACTTAGAATAATTAACAACTTTAGCAAAGTTGCAGAATATAAAATAAAAACACATAATCATCAGTATTTTTATATCTCACCAACAAAGCTCAATAACAACAGAAAATCCATTTAAAATAACTGGAGGCAATATGAAATATTGGGGCATATGCCTGCCAAGCCAAACCAAGACAAAACCACAATTAACAAATACTTTCCACACAAATGTAGTTGAATCTAGACATATGGTAAAATAATTGCTCATGGGCAGGCAGAGCTAATAGAATTAAAATGACAATTGTACCTAAATTACTTTACTCAGTGCCAGACCAATAAAATTACCAAAAACTGTTTTATACAGCTAGAAAAAATAATAACAAAATGCATCTGGGAGAACAAATAAATCAAGAATTTCAAGGGAACTAATACCAAAAAAATGCAAAAGAATTTGGCCTAATTATATTTGATCTAAAACTATATTATAAAGCAGCAGCCATCAAAAATAGTGGTGGATCAGTGGAACTGGTTAAGTAAACAACCCACAAAGACTCCAGCTTCTGGGATAAAAATTCATTATTTCATAAAAACCAGGAAAACTGGAAAATAGTGTGGCAGAAACTAGATGCAGACCAACATATGCTATACCAAGATAAGATCAAAATGGGTATATGATTTAGACATAAAAGATAACATCATAAGCAAATTAGGAGAGCAAGGAATACTCTTTATCTGACAGAGCTATAGAGAATGCAAGAATTTATGATCAGACAAGAGATTGAGAACATTATCAAAGGCAAAATGGGCAATTTTGATTACGTTAAGTTAAAACTGATTTGTACAAACAAAATCAATGCAACTAACATTAGAAGGGAAGAAAAAAGACAAAAGCTTGGAATTTTTACAGTAAATATTTCTCATAAAAGTCTCATTTATCAAATAGATAGTGAACCAAGTCAAACTCAGAAGAATACAAGTAATTACACAATCAATAAATGGTCAAAGGACATGAACAGACAGTTTTCAGATAAAAAAAAATTTAAAGCTATCATATGCAGAAATGTTATAAATAGCTATGAATTAGAGAAATGCAAATTAAAATAAATCTTAAGTATTGCCTCATAACTATCAGACTTGCCAATATGACAGAAAAAAGAAAATGATAAATGCTCAGGGGGAAAAATAATCGGTTTCCTCTAAGCAACCCATGTCAAAAATACCTGAAACAAAATCTATGACTTGGTGAATTTTCATAAGTTGATCTCAAAACTTAAGTATATTCAGAGGATCAAAAGATGATGGATTTAAAGCTGAGGGAAACTTTAGAAGACATTTATTCAATACCATCATTTTAATAATGAAGAAATTGAGGTCATCAGTAGGGAATTGACTTACTCAAAATCAATTATTCTTAATATTTATTTTTTTTAAAAAGGGCTTTACAGTAGGAATATACAAAGTGAATATATTGATGCAAATATAAAGAACAAAAACCTAAAACTAAATGGTGTGACATTATAATGATCAAACAGTGCTGAAGAACGGAAAAGAATTTGTATCTCTCTTCCTTCTGTGCAGATAAAATACTGCATATCCTGTCAGCTTTGTGTTAGTTTTGCCAAACTGTTTTTATTTTTCTTCCTTTTTATTCTTTGCTCCAAGGAATGGCTCAGAGTGCTTGTGGGAAGGTGAAGGGAAGCAACATATATAGGAATAAAGATGAGACAAAAACAGTTTATAAATCAATTTTAAAAAATAATAAAATAAAATGCAGTGTTTACCCTATGTTTTGCTTTAATTTTCTTTCTGTATTCTTCTTTGTCAAATTTGTCCTCTTCTTTCAGCCTCTCCTTTGCTTTTTCCAAGTTGATGCCAGCACACTCATCTTCTTCCTCAATTTTGTTCACATTGGCTTTCTGTATAGGTGGCCACTGCTGAACTAACTGTTAATTCAAAAAGAAGATTTCAGTAAACTTTATCATTCAGTATGACAATCATTCATTCAAACTAAAACAGACATATAAACAAACAGAATTTTTGCCATAATACCTTTGTTTCTTAAGCTTTCTGTACATCTATCTGCTTGGCCCTAGAGGGCAGAACTAGGTAAAAGTTGAAAAGAAGCAGGTTTAGAACATCATGTACAGAAGAAAAAAAAACTTATTAACAATCACAGCTAACCAGAATTCGGAGACCAGTGCAGTATGGTAACCGGTTCCTTCTTGCTAAAGAGCTTAAAACAAAGATTGAGTGACTATTCATTGGTGATGTCTTAAAGGACGCTCTTATAAAGATGCAGAATGGTAGCCATTATTCTTTTTCAATTGTGACATTCTGATTCTGATCATGCAATACTGAAGCAAGAAGTATATGAAACTAAACATTTCATTAAAAAGAGCACAAAGCTAAATCTTATAAATGCTGCAAAATAAATATTTTTAGTGAATAAAGAAGACCTTTATTCTGACACCATAAGGCAAAAGATTTAACTGAAGCCAGTATTTTAATTTATATAATATAGTAAAATTTGAATGGATTATCTTGTAAATAGCATTTGATTTTCATCTGACTTGTGTTTTTTGCTAAGAGAATTTGGAAAGCTGATACAAATTTAAACTATGGTTCGTTCATGTAACAAAAATCTCAAAAGAAAAAATTTTTTTTGGCTGATGCAATTGGGGTCAAGTGACTTGCCCAGGGTCACACAGCTAGGACGTGTTAAGTGTCTGAGGGCAGATTTGAACTTAGATCCTCCTGACTTCAGGACTAGTGCTCTATCCACTGTGCCACCCAGCTGCCCCCCCCATGCTATTTATTGAAAAATATGCATATCTGAGGCAGATTAAAGCTACATGCTTTAATCTAACATTAAAGGACTGTATGAACATTATTTACTCCTCTGATAATGACATATGTAGAATCTGGACACTTTATTAATACAATCAAAGCTATATTTTGCTATTCTGATATTAGCTAGTAGCAGAGTTGAAAGCTTGAATGAAACATTAGACTTAAGAATAAGAAAACTGGGATTCTACTCTTGGTTCTGCCATAAACTTACCAGATGATATTTGGCCTGTGACATCACTTTTCTGATCTTCCATTCATATGAAAAATGAGGCATGACTATAAAATCATTATAATGCCTTTACATTAGACTTCTATAATTCTGTGATATACTGTGTACTTTCCTTAGTTTTCAGATTACTTTGTACAAAGACAAAGACCAGAAAATGAAGATAGCTATATGTAAAAAACATAGCTATATGTTCATCATCTCTGTATTTCTTTTGGGATAAGGTTAAGACATATAAAAAGAAAGTTTGTTTTATAGAGACAGAATATAGAAGACAATTTTGTTATTCTTATTAGACTTGTAATCATTTTAAAGGTAGTTTTACTTTCCTGTATTACAACATGTAGTTGTTCAGAAAACACTTTATTAAAGTAATCCCATAAGTGGTCTAGAAATTACATGTTTTATATATAAATAATAAGTATTCAAGTAAATTAGGTACACAGATTCTTCCTGTTCTGAATACTGCTATCTGGAAGAGTACTGGCAGAATCTTACCTCTCCTTCTTCTGTAAAAGTGACTTTTGTATTTACTTTAAATTTCCTTTTCATCACTTTTTTTGCTTCTGTCACTTTGGTTGCTTTTTTCTTGATGCTAGAATTGGGTGGTTTCTTCTGTGTAAAAAGAGAAAGACAAAAGACATAACTGACCAAAGGGTTACTTTATGAAAATAACTGAACATCTGGCTATGTTCCTTGCTAAATGGGTAAGTCATTAGGAAATGAAGCATCTAAAGACAGTTTAAGACAATATAAGTTATCCCAAAATGGAAAGGGCTGGCTTGGGAAGCAGTGAGTTTTCTTCAATTGGATATGCTCCTGTGGAAGTCAAATAATTATCAATGATAGACAAGATGGCCTTTAAGTTCCCTTTCAAACAAAAGGTCTTGGGAAATACCGAGTAAGCCCAAATAAAAACATTTCTACATATATGTGATGCTCTGAACAACAGGAGCAATAAACTAGCACAGAGTTGTAAAGTAAAACACTATTTTGAATTAACTCAATTTCTCAGATGTGAATGTTATTTCAAAGAGGGCAAAGATAGGAGAAGAATAAACACTTAAGTAATAAAATATAATACAAAATACAATTGCAACCCAACATCTCTATACTTCAGAATGTGTAAATTTAAGCAACCACAAATACTTAGATCACAGTTTAGTCCAATCCAGTTCAGGAAAAATATTTAGGGTCAATGAAAATCAACATACTTTGAAAGTTATATCAGTAAGGCAAAGTCATGCTGCTTTGTGGCTAAGCAAAATGATCAAAAAATCATTAGAAGATACTGCAAAGAAAAACAAAAGATTGTAAGTGATAAATGTAACTGTTATCCATCAATATGTTATCTCAATACTTAGGACAACCCTGAACTTTGAATGACAATGAAAGGAAATAGAGAAAGATGATTAATTCCCAACTTAGCAGTTATTTATGGTTATTTTATTATGTTCATGTAGAACTTAATAACACTAACAAACACCAATATTTCTAAAGTTCTAGAACAGACTAACCAAGACACTTGTACATAAATGAGAAAGTACTGCATGGAGGCTGTAACATACTTAATATGTAAGAATGGGCTAGTCTCTAGATTAAAAACATTCTTTTCTGAAAGGACAGAACTTTGCAGATAGCAGTCTTCTTGTTCTTCTTAAGTGACTGTCTGGGTCCTGGAGATTATCATATAAGTTGGAAAAGTTAATAACCATTTACATATTTAATGAGTGATGTTTTAATACTGAACAAACATATACAATAAATCTGATTAAAAGGTAAACAATCAAGTATCCCCAAAATATATATGCATTAGGTTTCTCCAATAAAGGTAAATAAAGATATATAAAGAAGTTATTCAATTTTATAAGAAAAAGAGTCAGTCCTCAACTGATAAATAGACTAAAAATAAGAATCAGCAGTTCTTCAGGAAAGAATGTCAGGCTATCTGTAGCAATATGAAAAAATACTCCAAATCACTACTAATTAGAGAATCAGAAATTAAAACAAAACATTCCACCTCATATTCATCAAAATGGCAAAAACAATGAAAAAGGAAAATGATAAAAATTGGAAGGGCGGTGTAAAAATAGGCAAAAATGATGTATTATTAATAGAGTTATGAATGGGTATAAACATGCTAGAAAGTAATCTGTAACCATACACACAAAAAGTTTCCAAGCAATGTGTACTGTCTGACCTACTTATATCACTGCTGTGTAACTATCTAAAAGAGATCAAAGTAAAAAGAAAATGTCCTTCAAGTATAAAAATATATCTTCGTACTATAAAATTTTTAAATTTAATCTCTTTATGGTAACAAAAAACTGGAAACTAAGAGAATGTCCATCAACTGAGGAATGGCTGAATAAATAGCAATTCATGAATATGATGGAGGGTGATTATACTATATAATATGGAAAAACATGATTTCAAAAGGACACAAAAAGATTTAAATTGACTGATGCAGATTGAAGGAGCAGAATCGAATTAACAATTTGTACTATAACATCAATATTATTAAAATGAACAGTTTGAAGAACATTATTATAAACAATAAAGCCAGTAAAACTAGAAGAAAAATGTATAAAACAAAAACTCATGAAAGCTATAACTACATTCAATACAATGACCATTCATTTATTTCAAGGAGCAGATTAAATCTGAAAAGTGACAGATTTAGGATTCAGAATGAAAAAGAAAAATTGTACATAATTAATGAATTTATTTTATTTGACTAATCACATTTGTTATAAGAAATTTACTTTACTTTCCCTTTTCCCCCCAAATGGAGAAGACAGAAGGACTAGAAAATAGACTTGTATTAATTTGAAAAATAGAAGAAGGGGATGGACTGCTTATACATGTAAAATATTACATGTACTATCAAATGAGATTATTGTATTATTCATTTTATTTATTTCACTTTGCTACAAGAGACCTCTCACATAATCTATGAATGTCTCTAATGTAAAAATATATCAACAATAAACATTAAATCAACTGGGAAACAAGTGAGGAAAAAAACTTAAGGAAAAAATAGGTCCTTTGAACTATTATTAGCTGCTGTCTACGTCATTGAATTATCTTGTATTTATGCATCTTTGTCAATATGAATTCTTGGAAGACAAGGCTCATTTTTTTATTTTGCTTTTTTTTCAAAATAACTTAATGACTCCAGTGCCTACGCAATATATTGTACACAGGTGGGCACTTAAAAACAGCTCCCTGAATGAGGTATTTACTGTATGATAATGAACATGCACATAAAATAACAAAAAAGGAACATAAATCAACAATTTTGCCCAATGCAAGTTAGATTTTTTAAATGCTGATGCAGGAGGTGTTCTAAAATCCTTAGTGCAATTTGAAGTTTTAATATCTTAAAATTAATTTTAAGAGGTGAGGAATTGTTAATGTAAATATTTTAACAGCCACATTTTGAATTTATACTTGTATTATAGTTTAAGTTCTAGAAAATGGCACCATCACAAATGATTGTATTTTCTAGCTGTCTCTAAATCGACTTACACTTACTTTATTTCACTGTGACCAAAAATCGTATTAAGATGAAAAAGCATTTAATTTTATTTCTGCACTTCTGAGGACACAAATCAATTTATAATCAAGAAACTAGTGACATATTTTACAATATACTCTATATAAGTAAGCCATGCTTCTAAAAGCAGAACTAAGAAACCAAAACATTCATTAACATTATCTTTAAGCCAACAGACCTTTAGGAAAAATTTATAAGTAGGGGAATTAATATTTGGTTCCCATTCAATTTCTACTTCTTCTTCTTCTGGTTCCCATTCAATTTCTACTTCTTCTTCTTTCTTTCTTTTTTTTTTTTTTAAATAATTTAGGCTTTCACTGACCCATTTTTTCTTTCTTTTTTTTTCCTTTTTTTTTTTTTGGCAAGACTCAGTTTTCTACATGGAGGGACTGAGGCACAAAAATCCAAGGAATCGAATTTAGAAGGGACCTCAAAACCAATCTATCCAACCACTTCAGAAAAACTCTTTTTTTTTTTTTCCCCCTCTTGTGGTCAGATGAAATCTGTCTTCTTACATAACTTCTTATAGCATCCTCCTCCTTCCCACTTCCCTCGCCCCAGTAATTCCTAGTTCTACAACCTTGGGACAAGCAGAAAAAAGGCTATCACGCTTTCTCATTAAAACTCTTCAAATATTTGAAGACCAATTCTGATATCTCTAGAGCCTCTCTTTATTGGAGTAAAAATGCCCATGTCTTTCAACCAAAATTCATAAAACATAGTTTCATATCCCTTTATTATCCTTGTTACCCTCTCTCAATGATTTCCAGCAGACTGAATGACAATGAATATAAAGTACATAGAAGAAAGCAAATCACCTTACATGCATTATCTCATTTGAGCTTCACAATGACCCTTAGAGGAGGGTACTGTGTAGGTATTAATATTCCATTTTAACAGAAGAAAGACTCTTAAGTTACACAGAAGACACCAACTTGCAATATCAAAGGGAATTTTCTTTCCTAAGAGTTCTTCAAAATCAATTAAATCACAGGACCAAAATAATGGAGGCAGAAAAACACACACACACACACACACACACACACACACACACACACACACACACACGGAGTCAGGACCTTAGTTTGAAGTTTAGTTCATAAATTTATTATTATTAAATTTATTTATTCTCATTTTCAAAATGAGGATAGTTAATTGCTGTGGTTTGTGAGAAATATTTCATTTGTATCCTTACTCTATTCCAGTCAGTATTAATCAATTTGATATGATTCCATAGAGGTAAGTGATATAATTTCTATATATTAAGCCCTAGAATTGTATTGAGCAGCATATCATAAATTCACTTCCTTAATCATAGGAATTTAAGTAAAGGTCTTTCATCCTTGTTTTTCTTTATCATGGAAACCAAATTTAGTGTGGCAGAAGTGACTCAATTATATGGAAAATCTTCCAATTTATCTTTGCACCTCTGGATCACTCTCTCTTGTCCATCAAGAGCAGGTTATTATCTTGTAGACACCTTAATTAGTGGGTGAAGATTCCATGCTTCACCCAATCTGTGATCCCTTCTGCTATGTCATTTTTGGCCCTCAAGAGCAAGGTCTATCAATCAATAAGATTCTGTATTTCACCATGCCTGTTTTGCATTTCTAGGTCTCATATCCTTTAAATACAAGACCCTGGAAGAATCAGGCATCTAAGATTGTGAGGATAATCTGAGATCTACTTCATCAATTTCAATACCCATAGCATCTAATCTCAAATGACTCTTATGGAGATCAAAGGAGATAAACTGCATATAATAATTATCATTATCACTATGATTATTATTAAGATACATTCTGGAAAAGTCAATCCATTATTTCAGTCAATTGAGAATTTAAATAAGATGTATAAACAATGTCCCTAATTAGGTTCTTCTTGGTCCTTAGGTCCTTCTTAATGTTTCACCTTTAATCCTCTAATTACTTCATCCATAATTTAAACCTATAAAAAGTGTTTAATAATACCAACTAAAAGATATAAAATGAATTTAAAACATTGCAAACAATGAGCAAGCCACTCTTTTTTAACTGAGTAGATGAGGTTAAACTCTGAAATTTTTGGCAATCTACTCTTATCAAAATACTTATAAAGGGCCACAAAATATCATCAGCTTAAAGAAAAAAGGCTTTAGTGTAGTGTAGTGGCATGCAAAATTTTTTCAATAATGGACCATGTGATCAAAGAGATGTGAATCTCATGAATATTTTACAAATGATTTCTAATTACTCTGAGCCAGTATTAGCATGACACCTAGTGGCAACCATTTATACAAAAGTAGCAATGTGAAGGAAGAGAGTTAAGAATGTGTAGCTCTGACCTCAGATATATAGGTATTCCTTCCAGCAGTGCAGCTTGCAACACATCCATGTTTTATCCTCTGGTATGATTCTTATTCATATTTTCCCCCCAGTGGAGGGTGTGCCAGAAGGTAGATTTCTTGAAAATAAAAAGCAGTCTACTTCCTCTTCCAGTAGAACATGTTTCTAATCTTATCCTTTCATCATGTTTCTCCTGAGCAATTCTTGTTAATCAGAGGCTACAGACTATGCAACTATTTATCCGTTCCATGACCCACACCTTCACTTCTTCAGAGATTATTTTATTTTGTGACTCTCAGATACAATATCACTGAAAGAATATTGATATTAAAAGTTGCCTTTTGTTTGGGGATAAATTTGGGATAATCAAAAGCACTGTTAAATTCCCCAAAAACAATTCTTCATTTCTCTATTCAATTTTGGATACAGTTCATTATCCATCTTCAAGGTGTATCCAAAATATATGTACTAATCAACTGGCTCTAAGAAATGTCTATCAAATTTCATGGTATTCAGAGCATGGAAACAGACATTCTTCATCTACCTAGTATTTTCTATATGGAAAGAGACAATGAATTCTTTTGAACAATTTTGGATTTCATTTAGAAGGTTCTATATTGTCGAGGCTTAATACATCAGAATACCATCTGCAATATGGAGCATTTGGAGTCTATCACTATAAAGGGTATCACAAAAGTTTTAGTTAAGTTTTAAGCTACTGATGCTTAAATAAGCTTTCATAAAACATCTATGTTGACCACATTTGCCTATCTCATGGAAAATGTCCTGAAGGATTCAAATGAGAGGAACAAAAGGTGTCCCAAGAGTCTTATGTAGTTTTAAGCTTCAATTAGCTTACTTTAACAGCTTCAAACAACACTAAGACTCATAGAACACCCTTTATATATGAAATTCCCCCTTACATTTAGACCCAGTGCAAGATATCTTCCATGGCTGGGGCAAAAACAGCCAATATACTTCTGTCACCCTTTTTTATTGCTCACTTGATATTAATGTGTCACAGAATAAAACTATCTCTATTACTATATTTCTCTTGAAACTCCTCATGCTACATGGGAGACAATTCCTGAAATAAAGATGGCACTTTCCATTAGTAAATCAAATTTTTTTTTTATTGTAAACAATATATAGGAGGTATCTTGTTTTCCTTACAAATTTTAGGTAATTGTATCACTATGAAGATCTGGTCCTGTTATTAAAAAAAAAAAGCCACAGAAAACATATCTATATCTTTGATACAAATCTGGGGAGGAAAGGAGAGAACAGAGAACATATTAAGATGGCTAGATAGTGTACACAGACTGTTTGGGAGACAGTGAACAGCTATAAACTGTTTGAATATAGAATAAAGGAAAAGAAATAGAGCACAACTTGAAAGGTAAATTAGAATCAGATTATAGTGGACTTTAAATACAGACTAAGGATTTCTGTCTTTATTTGGTAAACAATGGTGCAAAGTTTCTGAGTAATAAAAAAAATCACACATGTACTAGGAAAAGGATGTGAGACTTCCAAATGTCTACTGAATCCTTTATCTCTCTACCTGAATATTCTACTAAAACTTCAATTCAAAAAACTCAAGTGGCACTTCAAACAAAATGACTCATCTCCCTACTTCTAGTTCTATTATTCTCTATTCCTTACCCTATTACTATTTCTAGACTTGAGATCAGGAAGAGCTAGGTGAAAATTCTATCTTGATCTCTATTCAGTGATGGGTTATCAGAACCTTAGGATTCAGTTTTCTTCCTATAAAACAGAGTTAATATTACTCCTCAAAGTTGTTATCAGGTTCAAAAGAAAAAAGCAAATCTTAAAGCATAAAGCTTCTAGGAGAAAGTACAAACTTCTATACTTGACATTCCTCTTATCTCTTCAGATTGATTATATATTACTTTCATTCAATCTACAATCCAGGCACACTGGCCTTCTTTCTTTTCCCTCTTCAACTCTTGTCCTCTCACCTTTGTTGGATCTCCCATTTCTACAATGTTCTACACCTCCCCTTCATACTTTAGAACCCCTAGCACCTTCAAAGTTCAGCTCCGGGTATCCTACTCCTAGAGGAGGCCTTTCCTGATTTCTCATTCAAACCCACTTTATGTATATTTGTACATATTTTTCTTTCCTACAACAGAATGTAAGTTCCTTGAGGGCAGGGACCATTTAATTTTTGTCTTTGTGACCAGCATGTTAGAGTGAATTTGTAGAAATGTCCTTTCTTCACTATTATATTATAAACTCCCTAAGTGGAGGGAACTCCTTATTTCATTTTTCTGTATGCCAACTGAACCCCTTGAATATGGCAGGCGATCAATGAATTAAAGCTGTCATCATTACTATGCCAATGCTCTCATTTTATCTTTAATAACTATAAAGATTCATCCATAAGACAGAATTTTCTCAGAGTTGCTACCTATGATAAAAAGGGAGATTCATAGATCATTATTTCAGTTAATCAAAACTTTGAGAAAATTTTTCCTTGGCTAATAAAACTGACCAGTATCTTACCTTATATATCAATAATTCTCTAAAAGAAGATACCACATATACAAATTCACAAATATATTTCCTTCATTCTTTAACAAACTTATAGAAGTCATCATGTTTTGCCCTAGGAATACAATTTTAACCTGCCACTTTTAATTAATCTTTCCATATTAGGAAACAGGCAACTGAAAGCAAATTGGAAAAATGGATTCTGATACACACTTTTTTAGCTTTTTTTTTTCACTACAGAAAATAAGCAACGGCAATATCAGTTTCATTTTAGTTTACAAATCAAAACAAAATTTTTCCCCTCCTCTCTGCACTTTATAGAATTCTTTTAGAATTTGAGAGATATGTACAAAACTAGAAGCAGCAATAAGAGATGATTTCTCTAATAATAAATATCAAAACATATTGAAAGTTTCACAATTTGTTATAGTTTTTAATTTGTCACTCTCCAGGAGCCCAGCCTTCATTAATTCTCTATCATGAGCTGCACTTAACATTTTAGAGTAACAAATGAAAACACTGCAGATGAATACTTCTGGATCAAGAAGGCAGATCTTATTGATCATTTAGAGAAGTTTTAAAGATGCAATTCAATTCAACTAATATTTGTTAAGTGCCCACTATGTGCAAGATATTAAAAAAAAAATGAGTAGAATTAGAACAATTTCATATTTTTCTAATTCATTTTCTAGCTAGACAGAAAAAGTCCTTTTCTTTGTAAAGGTTTTAATAATACTATCACTTCATTTTTCACAGACTTGCATAACTTCAGAGCTGGAAGGGAAGATTTTAATCCATTTCATCCCTGAAAAAGAAGCCCCACCTGAATATACTTAATCAATGACCATCCTGCTTTTATAACACCTCCACAATCTCCTAATTCCACGTTAGTTCCACTTTAGTTAAAGTTCTAACTGTTGGAATTTTCTTGACATCAGGTCTAAACATATGACAGTTTACAATATTGACCCATTTACTGCATCTAGTTATTGCTCTCAGGGGGCTAAAGAATAAGTGAAATCCCCTTTCTAAAATACTGAAATAATTTGAAGACAGGTATATTCCATCTTTTCAATGTAAAAATTCAGACTTCCTTCACCTGCTCTATTTGGCACCAACTAGATGCCTTTTATCATACTAGAATTCCTCTTTCTTGTTGTTGTTTCTCCAACTTATCAATGCCTTCCAAAAATGTGGTATCCCAGATCTGAAAAATAGCATTCCAAAAGAATTTTAACAATAAAATAAGACATTAAAACTCTTCTCAATAATTTAAAAGCAATACATTATTCCCCTCTTAATGTAGACCAAGTTAAAATTCATTTTGGGGCCATATGCTGTACTAAAACCCAGGGATCTTTTTCAGATAAAACTACAATCTAATCACATCTATCTCATCTTGCACTTCTGCAGTCAATTTCTTGGAAACACAGAAAAAGACAAGCTTTTTTGGTCTCTCCCTGTTTCACTGATTTTTGCTACCTTGTGTATCTGCCTATTGCGTGACAAAAAATGACACTATTCCTAATACATGGTTTCCTATCACCTTTGTTGTCCAGCTGAATTCAACAAAAGAATGAATGAAAGAAAAATCACTATAGTAAATGTTAGGGATATAAATAAAAAAGTTCCTTTCCCTCAAGGAGGGTACAATAATTGGGGGAGACAATACATAAATAGTGGCGAGGACAAAATATTTTGACTTGGAAAGTTATAAGGAGGGCAAGTTAAAAAAAAAAGCATATAGTATAAAAACAATATTGATTTCATTATAGTTCCAGAATTGGAAGCGGAATGGGAAATAGATGCTGAGGAAAAAGGCAATGAGGAGGACATGCTGGCAAGGCAGCTGTTGTAATAATCAGAGAGTAAAGTCCAATCTGAATGGGCCGTGTAAAGCATTTACCACATAGGATAGCAGAGTTCCCATTAGATATATCTATAAATGAAAGAACTAAGGATCAGGACACTGTCTGTGTTCTAGAGGTGAATGGGGTATCCAACTATGAAATCATCTTGATGATATGGAAAGATTATGGGCTTGAGGTCAGAAAACATGCTATTCAAACCCTGATTCTGTCAATAACTCTGTGGCTGTCATTCCTCTAAACTTCTATTATTGGTAGGCTCATAATGTTAAAAGGAAATTCTTTTATTTGCATTTTTGCCTTGATTAATAAAGCAAAACTCAGATAAATAAAAATTTAAAAGAATTTATTCAAAGTATCAAAGTAATAGTACATTGATATACTGATCACCTGAGATCAGCCAAGGAATAGAACCAGCTTTTTCTTTTTTTCCCCCTTGAGGCAATTGGGTTAAGTGACTTGCCCAGGATCACACAGCTAAGAAGTATTAAGTGTCTGAGGCCAGATTTGAAGTCAGGTTCTCCTGACTTCAGGGCTGATGCTCTATCCACTGCGCCACTTATCTGCCCCGGAACCAGTTTTTATTAATAACTTCCATAATGAGGCAAAGAAAATTCAGATGAGCAAAAGATGACTGTATCTCACTTCCTCCCCAATTGCAATAATAGATACAGACAAGTAGAAGGTGACTGGCTACATGATGAATGGCAAAAAACACAAAAGTTGCAGGTCAGGGAATAATAGGTCACTCAGTATAACTTTTTTTTGTTTGTTTGTTTTCTTTTTTATGGTTATACACGTACATTGATTCTTTTAATACACATTTCTTTATGAATCATGTTGGGAGAAAAAAATCAAAACAAAAGGGAAAAACCATGTGAAAGAAAAAAAAAAGGGAGAAAAAGTGAAAATAGCATATGTTGATTTACATTCATTATCCATAATTCCCTCTCTGGATGTGGATGGCATTTTCTATCCAAAGTTTATTGGGACTGCCTTGGATCACTGAACAACAGAGAAGAACCAAGTCTTTCATAGTTGATCATCACCAGCATAACTTTGGATAACAAGATCAGCAATTTAGAGCTAGAATAGACTCCAAAGGTCCATCTAGTCTAAATGACTTAACAGATAAGAAAACTGAGGCCCAGCTGGGTACTTTTTCAGCATCAGTGTGGTGCAGCTAAGCGTCCTATGGAACTGCTACGATTGGCTAGCTAAGGAGGCTGAAAATGTGAAAAGATAGGTAGGTCCTTCCCTTCCCTCCTCTCCATACTCCACTATTCCCAGCCCAGCCTCCTTATCACAGTTCAAAATGAACTATATTCTTGGTGCCACCAGCCTCATGGACTGATCATGGACATATTGATAAGAAATATCTGTGACTCCTTTGAGGTGGTAGAATCCTTATAGGCTATTTGCAAAGCATGAATCAATTTGCTAATTATTATTACACCAAAATGTGGAACACATTCTTGTGTGCCAAAAGTATGGCAATATATCTCAAGAGATTTTTGTTGTCCTAGGAGAAAATGTGGTCCCTTCTAATAGAAATAGGCCTGGAGAAGCAAAGTAACACTCCTCTCAAGCAAGTTATCTATTGAGGAAATCCTGGGAGAAGAAAGAAGAAAGAAGAAAGAAGAAAAAAAGCAGACTAAGCAGGAAGCAGAGAAGCTAAAAGTCCAAGCTCTCAAGGAAAGGGGCCTCTCTATTTCCTGAGCAAATACTCTGGATAGGTATTAGATGTTCTACTGTGAACCTTGCTCTCCTCAGAGCAAAATTAGTCACTGGAATTTACTTGACACAATAGTTACTTTTTCATTAGACTGAAGCCTACAGAGTTTTGGGAAATGGTTTTATTTCAGATTCTCAGTTTCACAATTATGCCATCAAAAAACCATGCGGCCTTATTTTTTTCTTAACAAAATCATTATATCAAAAGACGTGGACTTCTTTCATACATGGCTGTGGAGCCAAGAGATTATTTTCAGTAGGCTTTATGGGAAAATTTATTCACCTGTAAATAAAATATGAATCTTTTTAAAAACGGGGGGGGGGGGTACCCAAGTCCAGAAGACTCATTTTCATTAGATCAAATCCAGCCTAAGACATATACAGAGCGGTATGATTCTAGGAAAGTCACTTAATCCCTGTTTATCTCAATTCCTCAAATGTAAAATAATTTGGGGAAGAAAATGGCAAACCAATTTGCCAAATAAACTCTAAATGGAATCGGGAACAGTCAGATATGACTTGAAAATAAAATAGCAGTCACTTGGTATAAACTAATAAAAAAATTTTTTTTCCCCAAATCTCAAAATAAGTAATGAGAAACAATAATACTGCATTATTTCGGGATGCCAGTGAAGTCTTCAGGAACTGCCAATCAGAAGTTAATAACTATAATCTACCATGGCAACAAATTATTTTCATGGGACTATTTTAGCACCACCGATATCAGGTCTTTTCCATGACCACAATATTTTAAGGTGCTTAGATTTCTCAACTAGGTGAGAGAATCACTAATACTTGTTCTCTGTAGTTCAAAACCTCTATTATTTTTACAAAGCTACTGACATTGAACTATTTGGTTTGTGTTTAGACCAAAACAGGAGCTAAATGAGTACAATTACTGCTTTTAAGTCAATATCGTAGGTACATCTTACTCCATCAACACAATTTTGACATGCTAGATTTGAAGAATTTTAGAGGATTTTAGAGGAATATGATGTAATAGCAAAATCCAAATTAAAGTAACAACTTGCTATAACAAAGTTTTACAGTAAACTGCAAGTAATTTAAAATTGATCATCTATATTTTCCTAGATCATGACATTTAAAAAAAAAAAAAACTAAACTGTTCTCGTTACCTGAAACAAATGTAGATTAAACTTGGATAAAAGTTGTCAGGCCTTCATCTTTTCTCTGAAGTTAATGGTCTTTCCAAAGGGATTCAAGAGAACTTATATAAATGGCAAAATTTTATTTTTCTAAAATACATAGATACCTTTAGGGAAAAAAATTAGAATTTTCTCTTTTAAAAGGACCATCGAGCTTATTTGAGTTAACTTTTTGAACTTCAGAGTTTGTTTCAAAGATGACATACAATAGAAAACAAATATTTTGGTTTCTATTATTTCATCATGGTACTGTATATTTCAGTTAATGAAAACCCTAGAATACTTATTTTGATGCTTACTTCATTTATCCAAATCTTGAAAAATTAGGACATCATCAAATGTTAACTCTCTCCAGGGTCTTTGCCCTTCCTCACTCTCCAATTTTAAGTGGCAATTGTGCTACTTAGTAGACAGGTAGGTGGCACAGTAGGAGAGCTGGGTCTGAAGTTAGGAAGACCTGAGTTCAATGGTGACCTCAAATGGATAACTAGCTATGTGACCCCTGGGAAATTACTAAACCTGTCTGCCTCGATTTCCTCATCTCTAAAAATCTCTCCTTTCCAAGGGTGCTGTAAGGATCAAATGGGATAACAGTTGTAAAGCACTGAGCCTGTGACAGTATCTGGCCAGTAGGTAGGCTCTATATAAATGGTAGCTAGCAGCAGTAGCAATAATACTAATTTTCTAACGCTGGAAAAGACCCAACCATTCTGGATTATAAGGGAGTTGGATTAGGAGATCTCTTGGATCTTGGCTTCATCTCTAAGTCTTTGATTTTATATGCAACCATAAGTATGCATGTACCTGTATGAAAGCATGACCTTCTTCCAAACTCATACTGAAGCACAAATGGTTAAAACGAAAATTGTCCTCTCCTAAATTATCAATGACCCATTAATTGTCAAATTCAATGATCTTGATCCTTCTTAACTTCTTTGCACCACTGAATACTCCTCTGTAAGTTTTTCTAACAATATTCTTTCCTGTTTGTTCTCTTTTTAAATGTTCCTTCTCAAGTCAGTGATTATTCCTTCTCAAATCACCTTTGTTGGTTCTCCATCAATTAGATACATTAACTATTAGTATCTCCCAAGTTTCCTATCTATTTTACCTGGTAAATTCATCAGCCTCTCAGAATTCAAAGCAGATTTTTCTCACAGCTATATATCTAGCTTTACTCTTTACTAAACTACCACTTACTGCTTTTGGCCATCTAGATCTGAAGGTGCTATAGAAATTTCTAATATAACATGTCCAAAAGAGAATTCATTATTATAACCCCTTTTTCTTACCATCTTCCTAACAATGTCAGAGAATTAGAGGTGGGTCATTAGAAGAAGTTGAGCTATCTCTAACATTTGCTAGGCATATTATAGTTCAAATGACTTTTCCAGCCTTCAGCTTTTTCATCCATAAAAATAGAGCATTATCAACAAAGCCCTCTACCCCCAGTTCATCTTTTACCTCCCCTTATGAAGGTTAGTTGTCCTGAGAGTTCAAGATATCTAGCCAGTTCATTCACTTGGCTGTGATTCACTGCAATTATCCTGTCTGGTCATTCTGTTATTAAATCCTCCATCTCCTATTCCTCAGTCATATTACAACATATGACCAATAACTGTCCCAAGATAGGCAATCATGTTTCACTTCTTTATGCCTTCCCTCTCCATTCCACTACTTGCTCTGAGCATGGTAGTCCAATCGATACTACCATTATTGGAAAAACACATGTTATCTTTCATCCCTATAGAAGAGCTCACTTCTACTACTCCCAAACTAAAACTCCCTTCTCTAGATGTCACTATTCGAGATATATATTATCTTCCTCATTAGAATGCAAGAGCAAGGATAAGGATTGTCTTATTTTCATAATAGCATACTTAATGCTTAGCACCAAGTGCCTGGCATATAAGAACAACCAAAAATTATTTTCATTCATTCATTTCTTAATTCATAAAGGTAAGCACTCTAAAGAGTAACATACTTTACAACATAAGCTATTATTTACTGGACAAGAAGTATGCGTCAAAAGGAGTCTTGCTAAGTCACCATTCCTAAATGCTATGAATACATATTGGAAATTCAAACAGTCTCTGCTTCAAGGAACTCATGTTCTAATGGAGGAGAGAATACATATTGAAAGTTTCAACAAAGTCAGAAGAAAAAGTATTGCAGTTTACAAGCAGCAAAACAGACAGTAATGCCTCTTCTTTAATGACATTTCCACTGATAAAATCCCATCATATTCTGATGAACTACTTATGATCCACTGAGTGCACTGTAGACAAACTGCAGTTACAGCCCGAAAGGTACTGTTTCTCCTCTTTATCTTTATCCTTCTCACCCCCAACTCCACCCTTACACTTCAGTTTTCCTGCATTTGTTTGTTGTTTCACCTCCTATAAATTTTATATTCCTTAAGGGCAGAGGCTGTCTTTCTTTTTATTAATTTTATCTTCAGTGCTTAACACAGCTACTGGCACATAGTAGGTACTTAATAAATGTTAACTGGGTTGGAGAGAGGATGAAAAAACAATGACTTCTTTGTGTCACCAAGATACATACATGGCATTTTTAAATAAGTGTTTTGCTGATGCTCTTAAACTTTTTATTTTATTTTTACTTCCCAGACTACTCCTATTTTGCCCACTAAACAACTCTCTCAACACAATAGAGAAAATACACTGGTCATATCTGAAAAAGTATACCTCAATATTCATCTATACTACATTACTTCTCTGCCAATGGGAGGGAGGCAATCACCTCCTTTATAAAATGTATAACCTTAATATATTTATTTTATTATACTAACCATAATTTCCATTTAATGTAACTTCACCAAGATATTCTTATTAAACTTTGCAGGGTAGAAATAACTGTCAGTTCTTCAATAAATTTATGATGTTTAGTAGACTGCAACCTATGGGTGCTTTTGAGTCATGCAATTTTTGTTCATGACTTCTCATAAATGTTGCAAAGATGGATCTACATTATATACTTCAACAACAATACTATATGATGACCAGTTCTGATGGATCAGGCCATCCTCAGCAACGAGATCAACCAAATCATTTCTAATGGAGCAGTAATGAACTGAACTAGCTATGCCCAGAAAAAGAACTCTGGGGAGATGATTAAAAACCATTACATTGAATTCCCAATCCCTATATTTATGCACACCTGCATTTTTGATTTCCTTCACAAGCTAATTGTACAATATTTCAGAGTCTGATTCTTTTTCTACAGCAAAATAACATTTTGGTCGGGTATACTTATTGTGTATCTAATTTATATTTTAATATATTTAACATCTACTGGTCATCCTGCCATCTGGGGGGTAGAGGTGAAAAATTGGAACAAGAGGTTTGGCAATTGTTAATGCTGTAAAATTACCCATGTATATATCATGTAAATAAAAGGCTATTAAATTAAAAAAAAAAAAAAAAAGAAAGAAAGAAATCAAAAACAAACAAACAAACAAACAAACAAAAAAAAAAAAAAAAAAAGATGGATCTATCCAGCACATTAGGGACCTTGATTCGTTTTTTGTTTAAACATTCTGTGAATGTACTAGTACAGCACTTGAACGATCCCTCCGTTACCCTTTGCTCTCATGACATAACCTACTTACCAGCACCTTTTCTAACAATTCTAAGCACATTTTCTGAATAATTTCCCTTTTGCCATTTTTTTCCTTCAACTTCATTCTTGGTAACATGTAGCAAATTACTTATGCCTACTATCTGTCCCTTCATTGTCTTTTTATGTGGGATTTGTATTGTTTGGTGACTGGTGACAGTACCATACCATAACTAGTGGTCATACCATATCATGCTCCCCTTGAGTTCTGTAGTTCTGTGGGCTATAAAAATGAAGTGTGTGTGTGTGTGTGTGTGTGTGTGTGTTTTACCTCCACTTTTTAAATGAAGTAAAGGGTAAACTGAAGAAGTTGAGAAATTAATTCAAGATCCTTCTCAGAACATTTGAATGCTTTGAATGATTATTATGATTCTGTTTCTGTCAACACAGACATGACCTTACACAAGTCTTGTAGTGGATTTTATTACAACATGATTAAATGAGAATGTGATCATATCTGTTTAAAAAAAAATAAAGATGGTACAGTTTTGGGGCACACAATAGACAATGTTTTTTCTCTTCCTCTACATTCCTACATAAAGTCATGAAAATTAGAATTTTATACTGTCCTGTTTATTTTGGAGGATACTCTGAATAAATCCAATAAACGAGTCCACAGGGTCAAGGAAATCAGACTCACAAGACTTTAGGCTACTAGAGCTAGAAGGAATCTCCAAGATTAGTTAGTCCAACATTCTCAGATTATCATAGACTTTATGTGTAACTTCTCATCACACAGACTTGAATCTAAAAGGTTTTTTCCACTTGTAAGGCTTGAATTTCCTTGAATACTGGTGTTTGAGGCAATAAGATTTAATGATGAGAAACAGTAGCTTGGGGATGTAACATAAGTTTTATCTACAATATGCTCAGGTCACCACAATAAGATAGGATGTTACCTGACATTTAAAAAGAGGCATTACTATCATATTTCAAGAGGGAGGAAAGAGGAAAAAAAAAATTGGAATTCAAAATTTTACAAAAAAAATGAAATATTGAAAACTAGCTTTACATGTAACTGGAAAAATATAACACAATTGAAATAAAAATATTTTAAAAAATAAATATAAAAAAACATAAAAATATATTAAAAATTATATATATACAGACAAACTGATGAAGATATATATATCTTCATCAGTTTGTCTAGTTCTTTAAGGGGAAAAAGTTTCTATTCCAGGCTTTTGAAATCTTTTGTATACTCTTTCTTTCCGTCTGGTTGGATTTTTTTTTTTTTTGGTATTATGAAATATAACACTGGTCATTTAAATCTCTGTGTGTGTGTGTGTGTGTGTGTGAAAGTGTGCATGCATGTGTAACACATATACATATATACCACAGTGTCAAATGTTGGTTGGTTTTTTTAATTTATGTATCTGACTTGAAACTTTTTCTATTATAATATTAAAATGAGTCTACAATTTATGAGCACTTTTCAACCAACAGTGAGAGGATATCAACCTGACTTAAAAAACAAAAATTGTAGGATCCACACATAAACAATCAAGGATTAATTATATATTCACCGCTAATGTCCATCAACCAACCAACAAATATCAGCAAAGAGAAAATAAATCATGCCTATGCAGACATTCCCTTCTCACTTTGCATGTAAGCAATAATTACTATTTTCATTGTAGACATTGAGGATGTGAAAATTAAAATTCAAAAAAATAAACAATTAGATTTGGAAGCAAAACAGTACAAACAAATACAATTTTATCACTTTCCAATGATCCAATTAGATTTGGTAGCAAAACAGTACAAACCCAATTTATCATTCTCCAAAGGTTTGAAAACACTATTTGATTCAGAAAACAATTCTGATGTCTGTATAGACATCAGAAAGTTGTTTAGCCACAAACTGGATTTCTGTAAGCTGGACCCTCTATTTATTATACAATACTCTACCTTTCACAATTATAAATAGAGATCTAAACAATGCAACTATAGAGTAATGTGACTGAGACTAACACTGCCATTGAGTCAGAAACAGATTATCAAATTTGGCAGTAATGATCAATTTGGGTTAATATGATTAATCATTTTCCCAAGTGCTTCCCAGAATAATATAGAAAGTCTACTACCATAAAGACATTATAAGCTTTAAGGTCATCATGGAACATTATTCATATTATTCTCCCATTGCAACTCAATTTCTCTAAATATACTTGTACATAAAAACAGCTAACATTTATATAGTGCTTTAATGTTTACAGAGAACTTTACATATATTATCTCATAACATCTGGCAATATTATTGTTTTATGGGACCTTTATTATTTACTGCTCTTTTCAAAATCACTTGGCCACTATAACTAGCAGTAGTAGCAGGATTTTCTAGATGAGAAAAGAGGTTCACAAAATAAAGAACTATGTCGCAAATAACTATTTAAAGGAGCACACGATTCAGTGAAATGGATTAGGAAAGGCCTGTATGAAATGGACCTTAAAGAATGAAAAGTATGAAATAGGAGAAATGGAATATCCTCACTGAAAAGCACAAAGGCAAAAATCTCATATAATATGTATGTTTGTTCAGACTAATAATAAATACAATAATAGCTGCAATTTATATCGCACACAAATATAAACACACCCATCATCTTATTTGAACTTCACAACAACCCTGAGAAATGGGCATTAGTTTTCTTTTTATTATAAAAATGAGAAACTGAGGCCACAGTTTACCTGACTCACCAGTAGTCATACAGCCAGTAAGTGCTTGAGGGGTATTTGAACTCAGATCACACTAAGTTGATCATTTTTAATTTACACACACACACGGATATGTGTGCATATCCTGTGTGTGAATGAACACGCATACACACGTGTTCTGGTTATATATACTTATTTGCATGCTGTCTTCCTCATTAGACTTTAAGTATCCTGACAGCAAAGACTGACTTTTGTCTGTCTTTATATCCCTCGCACTTAGCACAGTGCCTGGAATATAGTAATGGCTTAACAAATGCTGAGACTAGAACAGGTGGTCTAATTATGCTGTATATTATGCAAAAAGAAAGTGAATGGAAAAATTGCCAAGAAAGTGAACCAGATTTTAAGGCACTAAATATCTTAGAATGAAAATTTCATGTTATTTGGTAATAGGATACCACTGAAGGTTTGGGGGCACTAATGTGATATCATTATACCTGTACTGAAGAACAATTAATTTATAAGATTGATTTGAGAAGGACATTATGAGTGGGGCAGATCATAAAAGAGAGATGGAAGGTGAAGAAAACCATCAGATGTAACAACAATATTGATAAGTAAGGAAGACTTAAATCAAGAAACTTATTAATGTAAGAAATAGGTTAGCAGTGACATTGAGATTTAGTGATTGACTAGCTGTGAAAAAAGAGAGATGAAGTTAGTGTTTGAACTCTGAGTAGTCTATTTATAGTTTATATCAAGACACTTATCCAACTCAGTTCCTTTAATATCTATGAAAAATAAATAAGGATTACCTCTAAAATTCTTTCTCGACCTAAATCCTAGGATCCAATGAATTTTAAACTAAATGCAGTGAAAACATATTTGGTATTTTTTCCTGCCTACTTATATACCCACTAAGCTTCTAGAATTTTTTCATGGTTACCTCTGCAGCACGTGATATATCCATCTGTTATTCATCCTTCCTACAATAAGAATCTCTCACCTTCTTTTCTGGTTATACATTTCTTTCAAATGTCATTTTCACTCTTCTTTTTATGAACTTTATCATGGATAATAACTTCATCACACATACCAAATTGTTCTAAAATCAGTATGCATCATGATATATAGCTGTAAGGCAACTTAAATGATGTTACAAGATGCATTTTTTGGAAGCAGTAAAAAGCTTGGAATCACTGATATACTATACTTTTCAAAGGCAATAATGTTTAATATTCTTCTCTTCAGTAGTATGATAACTTAAAGTCCATCTGTAACAACTGCTCAGAATAAATGTACTATTTCAATGATTATCCCTTCCAAAAGTAGGTCCTAAAGCACATGTGCAAAAATGTTTATAACAGTCCTTATGTAGAAGAAGGGAACTTGAACCTTGAGTGGATGCCCATCAGTTGTAGAATGACTAAGTTATGGTATATGAATGTTATGGAATATTATTGTTCTATAAGAAACGATCAGCAGGATGATTCCAGAAAGGCCTGGAAAGACTTACATGAACTGAAGCTAAATGTAATGAACAGAACTAAGAGAATATTGTACACAGCAACAAGATTGTGTGATGATCAACTATGATGGACTTGGCTCTTTTCAACTATGAGGTGATTCAGATCAATTTCAATAGACTTGTGATGGAGAGCCATCTGTCTCCAGAAAGAGGATTAGGTGACTGAATATGGATCACATCTTTAGTAATTTCACCTTTTTTCTTGTTGTCTGATTACTTTTTTTTTTCTTCTTTGATCTGATTTTTCTTGTGCAGCATGACAAATATCGAAATATGTTTAGGAGAACTGCACATGCTTAACCTACATTGGATTACTTGCTATCTAGGGGAGAGGGGACATGAAGAAGGAGGGAGAAAAATTTGGAAGACAAAGTTTTTCAAGGGTAAATGATGAAAACTCTCTTTGCATATATTTTGAAAAATAAAAAGCTATTATTTAAAAAAGAAATAAAAAAACAAACAAAAAAAAGTATGTCTTAAAATAGGCAATGTGTTTTTAAAAAATCCTTTACCACTATGAATACAGAAAAATAAAATGCCTAAAATGTGGCACACCCAAACATGAACAGAGCTATGATCAGACCACAGCAAAAGAACATTCTCCAAGGGGATGGCAAATAATCACTAATGCTCAAGACAAACAACTCACTAATAACCAATTATTATTATTCATTTCTTCTTCACCTTTCTTGGATTACCTCTTCTGGCAGCATCAGTAAGTTCCCCATCATTCTTAATAGTGCACACCGCTGTTTCTTTCTCAAGTAGGTTGGCTTTCCCTTCTGAGGGAAAGCTTCATAATTATTATAGCTCTAATGGGCAGTTAGGTGAAATAGGTGAAACAGTAGATAAATAATCATAGCACCTACTCTACCCTCCAAAGGTCATTATGAGGATAAAATAAGAATTTTACAAGCCTTACTGGTATTAAAAATTTGAGCTATTATTACTGCTATTCTAATTAAATGGTATTTCTTCTTCCCTTTCTTCCAACATAGGTTAGGATTTCTTCCTAAGTCCTTTCATTGTTTAAAGAATATTTTGTTCATCTTCCCAGCCAGAAAGTGAAGGGTGATTCTCAGTCCCTTTTAACTTTTTTTTTTTTTTTAAGGAGAAAGCGAAGCCTGCATTTTGAAGAAAAGCAACAGTGAGTTAGTGATGGCAGAGTGGTTAACATCAAATACACACAGTAAAATCACTACAAAATTCACCACTTCCTCAAGTGTCTCAATTAAACATCCTTAGTTCTTCATTGTTCTTATTGGTAGATCTTATTGCCAAGTATGGGAATGAGCCGCTTTGGCAAAATCTCTGTCTCCCAATGTCTATCTATCTCACTAGGGGTTGGGAAGAAGCACCTACTCAGATTTTATTTTACATCTGCGTTTCTACCTTTCTTTGGGAAATGAAATGATTACCACTTATTAAAGTCATATCTATAATAAAATTGGCATGATTTTAAGTTATGCATAGGACATAAAGTTTTTAGCCCAAGTCCTTTTTAAAGATAGATTTTTGTCCTACTGAGTAATCTTTTCTGCACTGTTTCTGCATTGCCCAAAGTAGTACATTTAAAATGTGATGATTGAAATCACTATTAGTGAGAATGGATGCTTATATATAGCCTGTCATACATTTTTGACATCTTCTTTTCTTCTATCACATGAAATTTCCTCATTTTAGGTATTATACCCCTTTATTTATTTGTCAGTCAGTAAACAAGCGCGTATTTAGCACTTATTACACATCAGACACTGTGCCAAACACTGAAGGTACAAAGAAAAGCAAAAAATTCAATCTAAGGAAAGAGACATGTAAATAAGCAAATACTTACAAGAGCTATATAGAGGGCAGATGGAAGAATCTGATGATAGGTGAAATATGCTAAGTGGGACAGTAAAATTCTTCCTGAAGCAGATACTATTTGAACTGATTCTTGAAGAAAAGTACTAAAGTCTCAGTTGGATGTAATAAAACATAGCATTGCAGGCATGGAGGACAGACAATGCAAAATCAGGGTGGGAGGGGGTATATTAAGATGGACTACTGTTCAAGGAATAATAATGGATGGATCACAAGAGTTCACTGGTAAATAAGCAATTACCTTATGAACTAATTATTTATATTTATAAGAGATGAGAAGCATTATGGCTGAACATGAGTTAAGTAGTGGAAGATCTCTGAAACTGTAAATAAGATGTTATTTTGAACCCTGTCTCTAACATTTATTAGGTAAGTAAGTATAATTTTTTAGTTTGTAATTCCTGCCTCCCGTTTGTTGTATCAGACTAGATAATGTATCTGAAGGCAAAATTAAAAGTACTACATAAATGTTGTTTATAAAATGTTAGCTAAAAAAGGTTGTTTTCTCTTGGATTATGTAAATGAAGTCAACTGTTCATAAGTCCCCCATAGTTAATTAAACTGGTCCAGAGGCCACTAATATTTGTTCTTGAAGCTTTTCTAGTCTGCTAAGATCTTTCAGTAATTTCATTGAATTGACATAACCTAGCCCTCAAAAACCAGTGTGAAGGGGTTAAAAGCAATAGGTCTAGAGTCAGAAACCTTAAGTACAAAAGATTCTACCACTTAGCCTCAGATTCCTTTTTTGTTTAAAGTGGGGGGTGGGGGAAAGGGGAGATGATGGGAGAGGAAAGGGGGAGAAAATGGGGAAGGAAGAAGCAGTTGGGGAGGATTAACTAGGAAACCTCTGAGGTACCTCTAAAACTGAAGATAACTGAAACCATGATAGCCTCTCTGCCACAGCAAAGCCTCGGAGTTGAACTTTAGTGAAGGTACTTAATTCTATTAAGACAAAGAAAGCTAAGTAAAGAAGACAAACTTGGTAATTCTAATTTTAGTTTTTTTCCACTTCTTTCATAATTCGTCCATTTATATACCTGAAAAATCTCTTTTCAAAAGAAATTGTGTGTAACACACCTAACTAGAGCTGTTCTCTCTACTATGTACATAAATACACATATTTACATGAAAATATATAGGTATAAATTATACACCCACACAAAGGCTGGTGTGTATGCTTCTATATATTAATATGTATTTTCCAGGAGGCTTGATTATGCTTGTTCTAAATCAGAGACTGGAAATAAACCTGCAAGTAGATCACAAAGACAAAATTGCTGCTGCTTGTTATCTCTTGCTACATACACAAATACACAGTACACAAATACACAATACACAAATGACTTTCATCTCCCACTGGAACCAAGAATTGTCACTCATCTCTGTAAAAAGTAAAGCTTAAGGTTTCCCAATTTTTCAATTTTCATCCAATTTCTGACTAAATAAACTCCTTAAATAGTTATTCAATGCCTCCTGAATTTCTACTAAAATCTGACATACTTCTTGGCTCCCTACTATACAGTTAAATCAAGCAGAATATACATAATAATGCATATTTGCTAAGGGGAAAAAAGTGTGGCATTGAACAAAAGTCTCATTTTATTTATCTGCACTACTTCCTTCTGTTCATAAGGATAATCAAGAGTTGCTCATACCCCTGACTCTTCCTTCCTCATTTTGGGGTTCCTGGAACATAATTCACAAGTAGAAAGCATTTCTCATGATACGGTACTTCAATAAGATACTTTAAAAAATAAATATATAAAAGTATATTAAATCTATAATATACGAAAGTATATTAAATCTAAATCTAGATAGACTAATTTTATACTTAAAAATTTCTGACTATAAATTCTGGGATCTTCTAGATCTCTCTATTTTCCTCTTCTTAGAGGCTTCATCTCTGCTTTCCCCTTTTCTTCTCTAGGTCCATTCCTTTGTTGTTCAGATTCTAATCTTAGCTAAACAAAAGAAAACAGAGATAATTAATTATGATAAAAAAATGCCTCAAAAAGAGAATAACACTTGACTCCTAAACTGGATTTCCTCATAACTCTTCATTAAACAGACAATTCTGTGAAAGCTTCTGAACAAGTTAGGCTCAAATTTAGGTTGGGAAAAAAAATGAAAAGAGAAAAGAGCAGTCTCCAGTTAACTCATTAATTTAAGAAATATTTGTAGAAGGATGCTTCTATGGCTCAAAAGTGAGATGTTGATTAACACGTTAGCTCTTTGATATAATATATGAACTCTCACCACACTAAAGATAATTAATTGGTTGATTCAAGGCCAGGCCCTATATCAATAACAAGGTTACCCTTGTATTTGACCCTTAAAGGTGCTTGGGATAAAAAGAATGAAAATAATCAGAACAGAGAAAAGAGACAGACATGGTCCCCCCATAAAGAATGTATATAACCTTCAAAGGAATCGCATGGTCTCAGATTTGACATGGTATACTAACAAGAGCAACAGGAATAGAGACAAATTCCAAAGTCAGGAGAGGGATGAAACAAATCAGTAGCCATTCTGTCAATAGTAGGATGACAAAAGAGTTTGTGGACATTGCCACCTGCATTTAGCTAAGTTCCTCAATCAAACAGAAGGCATTGCTATTATGTAGAAGAACAAATGCAGACTCCATAGTTTAACTGGTATACTAATGTTGTTAGGTGAATTGTATAAGCATTGACAATGAGCAGAGTTGATTCTTTCTAGTGATCCCAGCCAATTTCCCCTGGCAATGGGACCTCAATACTACAAATCCAAGGTTGATAAAGTCTCTGATTAAAACAAGACTCACTGTTGGGAAATGAACCAATCATTCTAGTGAAAAATTTGAAGCTATGCCCAAAACTGTGCATAACCTTTGATCCAGCAGAGTTTCTACTGGGTCTGTATCCCAAGGAAATCATAAAGGAGGGAAAAGGAACCACATGTGCAAAAATGTTTGTAGCAGCTCTTTTTGTGGTAGCAAAGAATTGGAAAATAAGTAGATGCACATCAATTGGGGAATGGCTGAATAAGCTGTAAGTATATGAAAGTAATAGAATATTATCGGTCTATAAAAAATGATGAACAAGCTGATTTTAGAAAGTTCTGGAAAGATATACAGAAACTGATTCTATGAAACAAGCAGAACTGGGAGTTCATTGTACACAGTAATGGCAAGCTTGTACAATGATCAACTATGAAAAAACTTGGTTTTTCTCAGTGGTTCGGTGATCCAAAGCAATCCCAATAAACTTGGAGAGAAAAAGTATCTGTATTTAGAAAGAGAACTATAGAGATTGAATGTAAATTAATATACATTATACGCATTTTTTTTTCCTGGTGTTTTTTTCTCTTATGGTTTTTCCCTTTTGTTTTGCTTTTTCTCTCCCAACATGATTCATAGAGAAATGTGTATTTAAAAAGTTAATATATATGTATAACTAGAAAACAAATTAATAAAAAAAAGACTCACTAAAAAGCAAAGAAAAGATGGGCTTCAAATGTGAAGAAAGGTTAAGTAAAGTTTACTCTACATTAATAGTACCATAGATGTGAATTTAGAAAAGTTCTTACTCCTTTAAATGAAGAAACTGAGGACCAGATTAGTCCAACATGACAGAAATGGAGCTCTAAAATTAAACTCTGTCTTTTAAAAACCAGAGCTATTGTCATAGTTCACATCTTTATTAAAAACCTATTTTTGTTTAAAGTCTTACTTTTAGAAGAGAACATTTGGCAGGAAAAGGGCAAAGAAGAATTTCTGAGAAATCAGTCTCTTAACTATCCAATCCCTCACAAGAACACATTTATAACTGATATGAAAGTCCACAGCAAGTATTATTTTATATACAAGATTCTCTTTAAAGAACTTTTAATAATATCTTTCAATACATCAAGTAGTTTTCTTTAAACCACTCAATATTATTATGTCTATGGCTCAATCCTAGAGATTGGTCTAAAAAAGACCAGCAACCTGAATTGTTCTATACAGTTATTTGTGTCCTTCCTTATGTTATACTTTCAGGGGAAAGAAATGTAATATTTGTAGTGTTCTTCTTTTCTAAAATATGATTAGTTCTCTGGGGATCAGGTTTCCTGGGGAGCTTCTGGAGGCAGCCTTAGTTTCAGTTCTGTTCAAGTAATAATCACTTCAAACGCAGCCAGGAGTTAAAATCCAGTCCTTTATTGTCTCTTTCAAAATAACCCAGTAAGCTTTCCTTGGTTCTGAGAGCTCTTGTTGCTAGTCCTTTGCTTCTGCCTCTGCCAGCCTCAGCCTCTCCTCTTCCAAATCCCCAGTTCTGCCTGACTGCAGTCTCTAGCTTGTCAATCTCCTCAACAGACTGACTTCTGACTCCTCCACTCACTCCTAACTGAGGCTCTAAGAACTTCTTATATATGATCTCTTAAAGGTATAACCCCAAAGGCTGACTCCTCCTCTGAGAGAGTGGGATTGTGGGAGGTGTAACTTTGTTAATCTCCAGGATTTGTGAACTTTAACATGTGAGCTAATGTGTGAACTCTCAAAGGTGCAAACTTAAGCATTGTTTCTACTGATTCCAGTGAGTCAACACCTTGTTTCAAGTTCTGGCCCATAACTAATGTTGACTAATTGTAAATTAGACAGACTTCAAGTCTAATTTAAGTCCCTGTTCTTCCTAGTCAATATTTTTAAACACATTTATATCTGTAATTTGTGAAGATCAAGTTAGGTAATATAAAAAAACCATAATAAACAGCATTGTTTGGGAGAAAAGCAAACTTCATTTCTCACCCACAGACAACAGAATTTAAATCACAGTAATAATACTACCATTAAGGCAATACTTAGTTTTTATAATTTTTCCTCCCAAATAAAAGAAAGTGATCATACCTAAACAAAGATTAATCCAAATCAGTAAATTGTATCCTTTGCAACTAAAATTACATATGTTGTTTTCATTGATTTCAATACACAAAGTCTTGTTGCCTAGTACTGTGTACAAGGCAAATATTTAATGTTCTTAAATTTAATTCTCAAAGAAAAATTTTTAATTATTCCAGTAGAAAAACAGGTTCTTAAATGTTTAAGATAAATTAAGACCATGTTGATGACATTCATGCAGATATTTTAAATATTGCTGTTGTGCCACAGCTCTCTTTTATTATCCTGACTCAGTTTCGCTAAATTGTCCTGCCTCAATTATCCTGAATTGTTCTGCCTCAATTTATAACTGTTCTGCTCAACCACCCCTCTCCTAATCATGAGGATCCAGAAAAAGAGAAAAACCTTCTATGTTAGGCATCATCAGAATGCTGAGTACCTCTCCTCATTCTGTAATCCCAATTATCAAATATTCCCCATGCCTCCATCCAGAAAAAGAGAAAAACCTTCTATCTTAGGCATCATCAGAATGCTGAGTACCTCTCCTCATTCTGTAATCCCAATTATCAAATATTCCCCATGCCTCCCCTCACCCTGTCAGAACCGGACTATTAGTCCTGTGTTCCCGTTCTCAGCACCCTGACTCCACCTCGATCTACCTCCTGTGTCTCAGCCACGTGTATATATGTCATTGAGAACTCACATTGTTTGATGGATTCTTGGAGACGACAGTCTCATTCAACCATGGGACCAAGCCATGGTCCCAGTAAAACTCTCCTTTTAAATAAATTATTAAATACTCTCTAATCTCTATCTTGCCTCTGTTTCTCCAGTACAAAAGACTACTTAGCAACTCTGGTACTGAATGCTCTCATCACAAAAAGGGATCCTTTCACCTTTATGATATAGGTAGTTTACAGATCTAAAATGAGTCTTGTGGATTCAATTTTTTAATCAAGTAGCATAGACTCTATTACCAAGGTGGAGATAGGATACTAGGGATTATGGAGATAATGACAATACTATAGTCAAAAGGAGCTTTATTTTGATTTTCCTTGAAATAAAACAAGCCCACAAAAGAGATGGAAATCTAATTAATAGCCTATGACAGAGAGCACAGAAAGTAGATCTGCTCATGAGGTGCAGCCAAAAGCAAGTTTGTTTCAATGTGACTGCTTAATCTCCAAAAGACATACAAGTTGTCTATTGGCCGATTTACTGACTTTGCTGTTCATTCCATAAATAGTATATTCTCATCACACTTCTTTTTTGTTGTGGTTGAGACAACTGAGTGACTTGCCTAGGGTTACATAGCTAAGGAGTGTTTCTCTGAGGCTGGATTTGAACTCAGGTCCTCCAGGCTTCAGAGCCCACACTCTACTTATCACAACTTTTTATCACAACAAGCTATAATGGAATTAATGATGAGGTTTCAAGCCATTAATGTAAAATGATCTAGGGGAAGAGATAAGAAAGAATGCATTAAAACTATTTAAAACTATATAGTACAAGGAAACGTTGCAGAGTAAGTAAATATTAGCAAGCATTAAGCCCTTCTACATATACATTTAGCATGAATACCAAAAGAAGTCAGTTTAATGCTATTCCAATCAATTACACAGCTATTTTGGGGGGATAGAAGGGGAGGGAAAGAGCCATCACTGCAGGAAGATTTGTTGCCTTTTTTTTTTTCTTTCTCATTATTTTCCTCTTTTGATAAAATTTTTCTTGTGCAGCATGATAAATGTAGAAATACATTTAGAAGAATTGCACATATTTAACCTACAATGACTTCCTTGTTTTCTAGAATAGAGGATGGAAGAAAAATTTGGAACACAAGATTTTGCAAGAGTATATGATGAAAGATATCTATCTTTGAACGTATTTTGAAAAATAAAAAGCAATTATTATTTTTTAAAAAGAGTACCTTCTTAATGTCTTAGGGTATTGAATTTGCTCAAACTATATTAGTAAGCTACTATTATTAACAATTATTATTGTAATCACTAATGAATGGCTATAACTACTTAGCAAAAAGGTCCTTTAAAACTATTAGGAGACAATGCTGGTACACATTTAGAGAAATTACATTATGCCAATGCATTTACACATAATCTAATTACATATAAATTATATGACTACTATACAGTCAGGAAGTAGTAGAATACAGTATGTGTCTAAGAAAAGAAGTAGTCATGCCTTCTTTAAATACTGTTTTTCATTTCTTCTGTAAATAAACTCTTCTTCCTAAGTTTAAGATGTCAAGGTCAGATTTGTTGTTTGATCATTTCAGCCAAGTATGACTTCTCATGACCCTGTTGGGGGTTTTCTTAGCAAAGACAGTGGAGTAGTTTGCCATTTTCTCTTGCAGATCATTTTACAGATGAGGAAATGGAGGAAAATAGGAAAGGTAATCTTCCCAGAATCATATACCAACTGAGTATCTGAAGCAATATTTGAAGTCATGAAGACAAGTTCTTTTGCTTCTATCTATAACGAATATAAATCAACATGCTACTTAGCTCCCTGTTATAAGCCAGAACTTGAAACAAGGTGATAACTCAAGGGAGATGTTAGAATCCTTGTGTTAACTCAATGGAATTGATACAATGCTTATTGATTCACACCTTGGAACAAGTTAACTTTGTAACTTTGTGAATTCAAACCTTCCTTAATCCCTCCCTCAGAAGAGGAGTCAACTTTTGAGAGATCATATATAAAGAAGATCTTAGAACTTCAGGTTAGTTAGTTCAGAACACTGTCAGGAGTCGGAGAGGAGTACTCTGGGATATTCACAGAGGCACTCTGGGACAGACACAGAGCACTCTGGGAAGAAGCCCACAAGCCCACTCTCGGAAGTGGAATCAGATTCATTCCATCTTCCACCTTGGTGCTGGCTGGAGATATTTGGAAGAAGAGAAGCTGAAGCTGGCAGAAGCAAAAGATTAGCCGCAAGAGCTCTTGGAACCAAGAAGAGATAGGCCTCTAAGAAAGCTAACAGGGCCCAAGGAAAGAGATAAGAAATAAACATTTAGATTTTAATCAGCTAGCTGCATTTGAGGTGATTATTATTCGGAACTGAAACTAAGGCTGCCTCCAGAAAACCTCCCCAAGAAACCTGCTCCTAGAGAACCATTATATTTTAAAGAAGAGAACACCACAGCTGCCCATGCCAAATCAAGGCCAGAACAAGAAATCAAATCCAATTTCTCAAATTCAGGCCATCAAGTGGGGTTCTCTCATTTATTTGTGTGAAAGATATGGAAAATAATATGAAAGAAGCAAATGTTAAAGAACATAAACTGTCAACCTGTTTACTATATAATTCATACATTTTTGATTCATTCCAACCTGTGTATCTTCATTCACTTTCTTCCTCTGTAGGGATCATCTTCCATTATACATCCATATATCCAATATTATAAATTTCTGATTACATCTTTAACTCTTCTGACATAATAAGGAATTATGTACCACACTGATCACAGCTGATATTACAAAATAAGAGGACAAAAGGTTAAAAGCATGACAATTCCAGAGAACTTTTAAGATTTAATTCTCACTCAACAGATAAGCATCTCTACACTCCCAATTAACTCTACATGCCTACTACAAAGATCACAAGTAAACTTGCAATTCAAAGTCTGGCTGTTGGGACACCCCATAGTAAAGAGTATAAATGGATTCCCCTAATACTTCAAGATGTAGCAGAGAGTAAGTTTGCTAAAGCACAAAGGAAAAAAAGAAGGGCTGTTAGAATCAGGTAGAGCTAAAAATGTATCACAAGAACAGCAGGCACAAAAGAAGAGTCCAATACACAAATAGAGACTAATCAACCCTGTCTTGGGAAGAGGAGGCACTCTATGCACCAATAGATGAGGAAAAAAGCTAAAAAAAATGAGTAACAGAATAGAAGAGAATCTCAAAAAAGCAAGAAATATCTTGCTAGAGATATTTTTCATATCATATGAGTTCCAGAAGTAATTAACAAATCAATATAACTCAACACAATAATGTAGGATGATCAAAACAATCCACAGATCATCACCTTCTCCTCCCCCAAATGCCACCTTTCAAACTTGAAGATATTCAAAATATTCTCTCTGATGCTTACTGTCCATACAACATAAAATCTAGTACAAAATTGCATACTAGATCATCAATCTTGTTATTTATTTCTTGATAACAATATCATGAGTTCTTGGGGAATTTTTTTTGTTGTTGTTTCTGACTCTTTATATGTCATGGACCATAGCAAGTCAACACTATTCATGACATTTTCTTGGCAAAAATTTCAGTGCTTTGCCATTTCTTTTTCCAGTGGATTAAGACAAACAAAAGTTATGTGATTTCCCGAGAGACACAGATCTAGTAAGTGTATGAACCCAGATGTTCCTGA